>NC_133783.1:18645793-18813491 GCF_003597395.2 Chelonoidis abingdonii | reverse complement strand
GATTGCTGTCCAGAGCGGTCAGTGGTGCACTGTGGGATACCTCCCGGAGGCCAATAATGTCGATTTCCATCCACACTAACAGTATTCCGAAGTAATACTATCGATTTTAGCGTTACTCCTCTTGTTTTGTAGGAGTACAGAAATCGATTTAAAGAGCACTGTGGTGTGGACGGGTACAGCGTTAAATCGATTTAATGCTGTTAAAATAGATTTAACGGCGTAGTGTGGACCAGGCCTTAGATCGATATCTCTCCCCTATCTCCCTACTCCCCACCCCCAGTGTAGACGAGGCCTAAGTATAGGCACTTATGATACAGGTTTTCGTAATACAACTTCACAATATTAGCCAGAATTCTAAAGTTTTACAGATATAGCCCCAACTCATCACACAGAGCATAAGAAAGCTGAAGGATTTTGGGTTTTGTTACCCTCTTTTCTCATAAAAAGAAAGGAAATAGTGTTGTATGGATGGTGTTATATGTACAGATTAAAACACAATGCAAACCTTTTACTATAAATGAGTTTAAAAAATAGTGAAGATTTGAAGAAAAGAGTGAAATAAAATGTGCATATGTATAGATGGATAGAAAGAAAATGTAAGCAATCCCTAATCATAAACAGAAGAATTTTTTCAACCCTTTCCCCCTCTTGAAATTACAGTCTTAAAAATAGCTATTGTAACTGAAAAATGCTCTTCTCATGGGCTTACTCTCCAGCGCTCCAGGGGCTTTTGGGTTTGTCCCACCCACCGAGAATGACAGAAACAGCTTGAGAACTTCAGTGTAGGCCAGCTGGCATTCCCCACCATCATGTGCTCAGCTCCTGGTTTCGCTTCCTTCATAGATGACAGAGCAGCATCCAGTTTCTCAGTCTTTAACTCTTCTCAGCATTCTCTTAAAAATTGTTTCTATTCATGTTTTTTAGTGTCCGGACCACCCAAAAGCAGTCCAGCTGGCTTCTCTGACTGCATCCTGCATAGTGATGGTATGAACAGCTTGGTGCTGATACCATCTATACTGTTTAATGTACAATCCTGGCATGAAGAGAGTCAAAAGGCTAAATCCACTGGAAAAGGTTGTTTCTCTTAACTTGCACATTGATCAGTCCTGAGGTTTCTTCCCTAAAGAAATAAATTGTGTTTATAGTTACATCAATTACCTTCTAGTCTCGCTATTAGTCTTCTTTAGATATGCCAGCTAGTGATGGTACAATGTTCTGTATAAGCTACAGAACATTGTATGTAAGCATAATTATGTATACTGGCCATTTAAGGGTACTTTAAAAATACTTACACTGTTCAATGGAATATATGTCTGAAGAGTCAATATATATATATGTGTGTGTAAACTTTGCCCAGGGAAAAAAATATAACACTCAAGTAGCGTTTGTAGTCCACTCAGAACAAAGAAAATTTAGAGGGAACATTGTTTGGGAATTATCAAGCTGTCACTGTCATCTGTGAATGCAACTAGCTCAAAATTTGCCTCTGCAATGTTAGATGTACGAGAGCACACATTTTGGTAGGGAATTCCCCATGTTAGGTTAAAACTGATTGATTACCGTGATTTTAAATATCCAAGGAAGCCCTGCCTTCTAATCTGAAGGAGAGGCCTCTTCACCTTCAATTTGTGTGTGTGTACAGAAATTTATTTTCTCATTTATTATTATTATTTATTATTAAACCTAAAAATTTCAAATATCTTCCTGATGTGACAGCTTCCATCTTGGCCAACATATTTGGATTCAGTCTGGGACTTGCAAAACTAAACACATGAGTCTCTACAACTAGAGTTGTAGAGCTAAGCTCTGTGACTCTGACAGATTGATATCCTGTATAGATTAGGCACGGAGGGTGTCGCACAACACACATTGACCAGTGAGCTGTTGCTTTGTCCTTTTTATTTTATTTTTTTTAAAAATTAAACTATTTATGCTGTTGGTTTACTTTTTGCATTTCCCTCGATTTGGATAATGAAACTAGATTTGTCAGTTGCATTTTTAGAAACAGTTTTTAGTGAGTATCCCTTTTCATATTCTCACTTTGTTGCTGACAGGGGCAGCTGGAGGTTCTCAATACCTTTCTGAAGGAATTCACCACCTTACAGAATTGATGACCTAATGTTGCAAGCACTGCAGAGGAATGCTTATTTTAAAAAGAGAACAAATTCACACACTCCTAGTTACAATAGGAATTTAAAATAAATTTGACTTGACCGCAAAGTACGGTTCGTTAGATAGGAAACAAAAGGATTTCAGTTACTATGTTCTAGGGTTGCCAGGTGTCCAGTTTTTGACCAGAAAGCCCGGTCAAAAAGGGACCCTGGTGGGACAGCTGACGGGGCCATTAAAAGTCCGGTTGGCGGTGCAGGCAAGCTCCTTACCTGGCTCCATAGGACTCCTGGGAAGCTGCTGGCATCTCCCTCTCCCTCCTAGGCAGAGGGACGGCCATGCTTCCCCCAGCACCAGTTCGGCTGCTCCCATTGGCCAGAAACCACGGCCAATGGGAGCTGAGGGGGCGATGCCTGCAGATGCGGGCAGGGCACAGAGCCATGTAGTTTTGCTTCTGCTTAGGAGCCGGCGGAGATGCTGGCAGCTTCTTGGGAGCCACCTAAAGTAAGTGTCACCTGGAGCCCACCTCCCCTCCCCCACCCCAAACCCCTGCTCTAGTCCAGATCCCCCTCCTGCACTCTGAAACCCTCATTTCTGGCCCCACACCAGAGCCCGTACCCCTTCCCAACCCTCTACCTCAGCCCAGAGTCTACTCCCACAACTCAATCCCCTGCGCCATCCTGGAGCTGTCTCCTGCACCCCAAACCCCTCATCTCCAGCCCAGAGCCCTCACCCCCTCCAAAACCCTTGCCCCAGCCCAGATCCCCTTCCTGCGCCCAAAACCTCTCATTCCCGGCCTCATCCCCTCCCGCACCCCAACCCCTTGCCCCAGCCTGGAGCCCTCTCCTGCATCTCAAACCCCTTATCTCCAGCCCCACACTAGAGCTCTTACTCGCAGCCTTCAATGCCACCCACCTCCTGCCCCAGCCCCAGTGAAAATGAACGGGTGAGTGAGAGTGGGGGAAAGCAAGCAATGGAGGGAGGGGGATGGAGTGAGCAGGAGCATGGCCTCAGAAAAGAGACAGGGCAAGACAAGGGTGTTCAGTTTTCTTCAAACAGAAAGTTGGCAACACTATTATGTTCTGTTACTCTATCTTTCCCTTGATGATCTATTACTATATTCTCTAAAATGCAATTATAGTATCTTCTACAAAATGGTACAGAAATGTGTGAATTAGGGCTATTGATTAATTGCAGTTAACTCACACAACTATTAATCACTCACAATTAATCACGATTTTAATCGCATTGTCAATAGAATACCAATTGAAATGTATAAAATATATTGGATTTTTTCTACACTGTAATATATATTGTGTTGTAAGTGAAGTCAAAGTGTATATTATAATTATTTGCACTGTAAAAATGATAAACACAAGAAATAGTATTTTTCAGTTCACATCATACAAGTACTGTAGTGCAGGCTCTGTCATGAAAACGCAGCTTACAAATATAGATTTTTGTTACATAAATGTACTCAAAAACAAAACAATGTAAAACTTCAGAGCTAAGTCCACTCAGTCCTACTTCTTTTTCAGCCAATCACTAAGAGACAAACAAGTTTGTTTACATTTACTAGAGGTAATGCTGCCCTCTTCTTACTTACAATGTCACCAGAAAGTGAGAACAGGCATTTTCCTGGCTCTTTTGTAGCCAGCATTGCAAGGTATTTGCATACCAGATACGGTAAACAGAAGTCTTAAAAGAGCAACATTCTGCAGAAACTACAGAACCTGAACCACCAAAAAAAGAAAAACAACCTTCTGCTGATGGCATCTGACTCAGATAATTAAAATGAACATGCATTGGTCTGTACGGCTTTGGATTGTTATCGAGCAGAACCCGTTGTCAGCATGGACCCATGTCCCCTGGAATGGTGGTTGAAGCATAAAGGGATATATGAATCTTTAATGCATCTGGCACATAAATATCTTGTGTTGCCAACTACAACAGTGCCCTGCGAATGCCTGTTTTCACTTTCAGGTGACTTTGTGAATGAGAAGCAGGCAGGATTATCTCCTGCAAATGTAAACAAACTTGTTCATCTGAGCAATTGTCTGAACAAGAAGTAGGACTGAGTGGACTTGTAGGCTCTAAAATTTTAATTGTTTTATTTTTGAATGTAGTTTTTTTGTACATAATTCTATGTTTGTAAATTCAATTTTCATAATAAAGCAATTGCGCTTCAGTACTTGTATTAGGTGAATTGAAAAATACCTTTTTTTTTTTTACAGTGCAAATACTTGTAATCAAAAATAAATAGAAAGTGAGCACTGTACACTTTGTATTCTGTGATGTAACTGAAATTAATACATTTAAAATGTAGAAAACATCCAAAAACATTTAAATACTTGGTATTGTATTAATGTTTAACAGTGTGATTGATTGCGTGATTAATTTTTTTTAATCGCACAATTAATCGCAATAAATTTTTTTAATCAGTGGACAGCCCTAGTGTAAATTAATATAATTTATTGTTTTCATGGAGCAAACGATGCCCTTTGTTAAGAGAGTTTTCAGATATTTCTGTGGAAAACCTTAAGTTGCGTACATCTTAAAGTCGTAGATTTGAGGAAACTGGAGTTACTAAATTGTGATGTGTCAGGCACACTACATTGGTGGCACATGTGGTAGAGGTGCTGAATAATTCAGCTTAGTAGAAGCTGAGTGCAGATGAATAGTATAAGATAAAGTCAGACTTCCTAATTTTTTTCAAAATACTATCAGCATAAATAACTTTTTGATTAAAAGCATTGAACAATGGCGTTTTAAAATTAAATCCTTGGGGGTAATAAAAGTAATTTTATATAAAGACGATATTAAAAAAATTATACTTAGTGCAAGTACTGATTTTTCACTTGAGGATTAGTACCGTATGAGAATTCTACTCAGCAGTCTTCACCAAGTTGCACTTAGTGGAAACTGAGAGTTAGTAGTTCCAAATGAAATGATCTAAACATGTGTATATGGAATTCTGATTTCAGGCCAAACATCTGGTGAGAAACTCAAGTAATTTTATCCAAACTTCATGTTTGTTAAATAAAAACAAAGATGGTTAGTCAATAGCTCACCCCCCGCCTTTGACATTGGTATGACTTTACTAACAAAACAAGAAATGCAGTGTTTGTTTTGATATAGAGGACTTTGAGTACAATACATTTTCTGATCAAACTTCATGCCTCTTTAAAAGGATACTACTTAATTAAATATAGTTGTATTTTCTTTGTGCTAACCATTGTTCGTACATTTCTTTGGTCACATTCAATTAAGCAAACATTTTCTGTCTTTAAAATTAACATTACTGTTCCTCTTCTCTCCCTCCCTACCCTCCCTTTTGTGTCTCTGCCAACCTGACTGGTAATAGTGATTTAATTTTCTCTTGCAGAACAAGTAGAGGAGAACAAAACATTGATTTCTCTGGATTTCACAAATATTAGTTTATTTTATTATTTTATTATTATTATTATTTATTATTGACTTAGAAGTGAATTTTAAGTTTACATTACACAAATTGGATTTATATTATAATACAGAGGATTTCTTTCTGTCTCACTTTAATCTCTACTCTCCCCTCTGCTGCACCCTTCCTCCCCCCTCCCTGCCCCAGAAATCAGAACACAATTTTTAAAGTGGGTAAAATACTGGGCCTGAAGTACAGTATTTAAGAACCTTGTATATCATGGAATTCAGTCTCGAATAGATTAATTTATAAGCTTTTCTGTGGTGCTCAGCACCATAGTATCTGAGTACATCACAAATGAATGTTAATGGATTTATGCACACAACACCTTTATGAGGTAGAGAAATAATTCTCTATTTTACAGATGAAACAGCAGAGGCACAGAGAGATTGAATGACTTGCCCAAGGTAACACATAAAGTTTGTGGGAGAACCATCAATAGAACCCATATCTCCTGAGTCCTAGTCATGCTATTCGTTCCCATGATATCATCCTTAATCTTTTCTTGAAGAGTCAGAGAGTCATTTCTTCAACAGATGAAGTTACGGAGAGCCACAGCATTAATCACAATATGATATCTAGATATTAGTTTGCTGTTGGCAGTGTGAAATTACATTATTATGATTATTACTATCCTCTCGAGTGAAACATCACAGAGGAACAATAACATTTTCTACTTGTCATAATGTTCTTTTCTTATAAATAGACTAAAGGAGTCCATTACTGGTTTGGGCTGAGGTTTTGGTACCCGATGCTCATTTTAATGCTTAGCACTAGCTGGAATTCTCCAGAAAAACTCTTTGAACTTGAGAGTTCAAAAAGTAAAGGGTAAAAGACACCAAAGTAATATACTTTAGACCGTTTTTATGAAGGTGAGATCTTTGAGAATGGTGACTGTCCCATTTATGGGAAAAAAAATGTACAGGTAAGGGGGGAAAATTCCCCTTTCTCGCTCAATAACTCACCATCCATTCTGGAAAGTATTGCTCCAAACTAGTAACCCGTAAAAATGAAGAGGAGTTACCTAGATCCAGACCATGTGTAGCATGCTACATCAGGCATATCTCTCAAATCCTAGCCACTTAAATGCATGACATTGTGGTATGTTAACAGCTTTCAGTTTTTTTAAAAAGCATTTACCATATGTTGTGTGTGTTCCACCTTTTTTCCTTCCGTTTTTTTCTGAATTTCAACTTGAAGTGTCCATTGAATTTTTGTTTCTATCCTCATCACTTTCCTGTTTTTCTGTGGGATTGTTTTCCATTAAGTCTCTTATTATTGTCTCTTCCCTACTATCTTTTTCTTTCAGTGTTCTTTCAGCAGTTTGTGTTTATTAGCCTTTTTACAGTACACGTACCATGGTGATGAGAGCAGTATAAAATCCTGAACAAAAGGTTTTATTTACTTTATGTTGAGCCTCTTGTCTGTTCTGCTGAATTCTTCCTGCTCACATGCTCTAGTTTTGTCTAGTCGATAAAGACCGTTCTTGCTTAAACATCTCCTTAAAATTGGGGTCAGTCAAATGGGCTTCAGATATGTGAAAGTTACATACACAACTCTGTCTGAAGTGACTGTACAACTTCAGGGGAGGGGAGGGGAGGGGAGGGATAGCTCAGTGGTTTGAGCATTAGCCTGCTAAACCCAGGGTTGTGAGTTCAGTCCTTGAGGGGGCCACTTAGGGAGCTGGGGCAGAAATCAGTACTTGGTCCTGCTAGTAAAGGTAGGAGGCTGGACTTGATGACCTTTCAAGGTCCCTTCCAGTTCTAGGAGATCGGTATATCTCCAGTTGTTGTTGTTATAACTTCTCATTTTACTTATTTGTAAAACAGGAGAACTTGACAGCTTTCTAGGGTAGGAATATGGGGCCTTCGTCCATACTAAGGGCTGTCATGTGCATGGAAATCTACGTAGCAGTCTGTAAAGGTGACATTTGAACTCATGTCCTGGCACTCCCAGCTCAGTACCCTTTCCCAGGGCTACAAGGTATTTGGATGGGAAGTCTTTGTCTCTCTTGTGTGGCTGCAGAACATAGCTTATTTTTCTGGTGCAGTGGAACAGGCAGCTTTACTGAGTCAAAATGCAGAATGGCCTGCAAAATCTGATACACTTCAGAGGTCAGAACCTCAGCTGCCATTGTGCTGCTACTTCTTCATAGAGTGACTAAACCCTGCTTCTTCCAGTCATGCATTCGTTACCACCTAGGGGCAGATCAAGGTTAAACAGAATAGATTAGCAGGCTTAGTTCTTGGGAGGGAGGAGCAGCCTCGGAATAACTGCTTGGCTGTGGGCAGGCAGAGCAGGGGAAACAACAGAAAGGTAGCTTCTCTTTAAAATAAATAAATAAATAAAACAAAAATAATGTGCAACTGCATGGAAACTCCTTGTATTTTGAGCTGTGACTCCAGGTGTTCCTTTTTGTCTTTTAAATCTCAGTTGGATTCCTTTTTCTTAGTAGGAGCTATATCTTACGGACTTTCTTCATATAAATGTAGCCTCAAGAAGTGAGAGCCATGATTATGGATGCCATAACACTGTAACAAATCCACTGACTCAAACACACATTTTAAGGAGCTTACAGTCAATGAAATTTTGAGATGCTTCCACGCCATCTGTTGGGATTAGAATCTCTCAGGATTGTGGATACTGTTGGCACAGTACCAAGAAAAAAGAATCTCTTTTATCAGAATTGTCTATTCAGCTACCATCAAAGGGCCCTCTGAATTATCACTGGAGTCCTGAAGAAGAGGAAGTATCAGACCTACAGAATTATTGGCAATTAGTTTGAAAGTGCTCTTAGGGATGAGGAGTTTAGAGAAGAGGGGCAGAAGATGCTTGTGCTTTACACGAGAGTTGCAGCTCTCTCCTGGCTTGAGTTATGAGAATTGATTCCTGTTAGAAGTCTCTCTGTCCAAATCAGGAAGAATATTGAGGATCTGGACCCCAGTCTTGTCTGTAGAAGAAGCCAGGCACCTAATTTAAGAAATATCTGAAAAGAGAAGGACATTTCTACAACCACAAGATAGTTTAGGACCAGGGCCCTCACAAAGAACAGTAGTAGGCCAATTAAGTACAAAAAAAGCTGTCCAGAGAAGCTTGTCAGGTCTGGCCACAGTGATGGTGGGGGAGAGTATCCTTAATTTGTCATTTTTCTTCCCAAGGCAAGGAGTTTTCCCACATCATTTGTGGTAACCTGCTGAAAAGCTAAACTGACAGCAGGAATTGAAGGAGGCTCTGTGTTGCTCAGTAAACCACAGGAGGAGTATTTGCCACACAGGCAGCTGTACTGGGGTAGAATAAGAGAGGGAGAGCTACCATAGAATCTGAGTTACAAACGGCTGAGGAATGGAAGTTGTTTGTAACTCTGAACTGTTTATAACTCTGAATAAAACGTTATGGTTGTTCTTTGTTGTTTATAAAGTTTACCACTAAACATTGACTTAATACAGCTTTGAAACTTAACTAAGCAGAAGAATAATGCTGCTTTCCCTTTCCTTTTACCAGTTTACGTTCAATACAGTACTGTACTGTATTTGTGCTTTTTTTTTGTCTCTGTTGCTGCCTGATTGCATACTTCCAGTTCCAAATGAGGTGCACATACAGGGAACCAAAAATTGTTTCAAGATATTAGAAACTTCTGCCACATACACAGACCACCACTGTAGTTTTGTGTTCTGAGTGTTTGGGGAATGGGAAGTGGTGGCACTGAGAGAGGACTCTCACCATGTGTCACCCCACACAAATTTTTGCAGTTGCAAGGTCCCAGAGTGCCCCCCACCCCAATTTTCTGAAATAAGGGGTTTAGTGCAAAAAAGCAGGGGAGAGAAAAAAGGCTCTCTGCTGAGACAGCAGGTTGCCAAAGGTGCTTTGAATGCAATGGAGGTAGTTTAACTGAGAACTTCAGCTGCTGCTAATCACTAAAGGGAACCTCATGTTTCAAAACTTCAGCCGAACCCAGCAGTGACCTCCAGAATGGTAGATAGGATGGTGTGGAAAAAATGTTGCAACACATAATTAGGACATTATGCTGTGATTGGCTTTTGGCTCACTGCTTTTTCCTTCCCCTTCTCTTTATTCCCATTCATCTTGCCCAACATGACTATGTGATGTGCCAGAGAGAGATTTTCACAACTCTAGCCTGTTTGTTTAGCAATCTCCTCTTCCTTAGTCCTTCACTCCTGATGCGTGTGTTAGGAAATGCAAGGAGTGCTCTGTCTTGTGATCAGTATTCTGTTTTCCCTGATTGAGAACAGAGTATGGGAAACTCTAGTGAGGCCTGTGAACCCCACATTAGTGGTATGCAGGGCACCAAAGTGCCACATGTGATTCTAAGGCAATAGGTAGACTGTCAGTTATTTAAACACAGAATTAATGTTTACAGCATTGTTTCCAAACTGTGGTATGTAAGCTAGATGTTTCATTCATTCACTTTTCAGTGTTTTTTTGAAAGGTGGTACATAAACCAATAAAGTTTTTGGAGCTGCCAGTTTAGAAAGTTGTGGGGGAGAGGTGTTGAGACCTTACTATGTGCAGTATAACACAATCCAAACACTGTGTGTATTCTGTGGAGCTCACATATTTTACTTTTAATGAGTAGTAATTGTTGATCTGTTTCAGCAGTAGTAACTCTCCTTAATATTTTTTTAAACTACACTGTTCTTTACAACAATGTAATTATGGAAGTACAGGTATAGTTTGAGTTAAAATTAATTAATTGAAATAGGCCTGTAAAGAAATTTAACACCTGGTGTCAGACATTTTTATTCCTAATTACCTCAATGTCAGAATAGTGCAGACTGTTCAGATTTCCTATACTGTTAGACATCATTGAAATCTTGTGCAGAAACTACGATTTAAAGGACATTTTAAGTTCAATGGAATATTTTTCTTTCTGTTCTTCAATAATGTTTCTCCTTCAGTAAAGGTTGAAAATATTTTCCAGCTAATTTAATGAACAACTAGGTTCTTTCAAAATGACTGCTGTATATTATTGATATTAGTGGGAATGAGGCCAAAGACTGCCTTTAGTAAAGATGGGCACTGCATCAATTAACTTGCTCCTCAGCGTTCTGGTACACCTCCTGAGAGAGGCTGCTATCTCCCAGCAAAACCCACAGAGTCACCCACCCTCACTCGTACTTAAAAAAAAAAACAACATAAACTTGAACGGCAAAGCTGTGGGCCATATTTAGTTTAGAATAAATTTCTTTCTAAGGATGGATATTGTCCCAATTGCCCCCAAAATAAGTAGTATAAACCCAGGAAAATTCAGAGGTATATTAACGTTAAGTGTTGAAGTGTGGAAATACATGCTTAGAGCACCCAAATAATCTTAACTTTGTAGAGATTTGGAAACTTGTTGCACAGTAATTATGATAAGTTAACGCTTGAGTGTTCTCAAACTATTGAGCAACAATGGGACCTAATATAATACTAGAAAAAACCTTTTATCAAGAAATTACTGACAAGCACCTGAAGATTAAAAAAATTATGTACATTGTAATTAAAAGAACTGGGTGCTACTAAAGTGCCAGAAACTTTCTAGATTGAACACTGAGTAAATATGGCAACTCCTTGAATATAGTCTGTTTGCTTTTGGAATGACGGAGTCTACCTTGGCTGGGGGGAGAAATGAACATAAGAACTGCCATACTGGGTCAGACCAAAGGTCTGTTTAGCCTAGTATCTTGTCTTCCAACAGTGGCCGATGCCCAGTGCCCCAGAGGAAATGAACAAAACAGCTAATCATCAAGTGATCCATCTACTGGGAAACACAGGCTAGGGAAACCATGCCTGCCCATCCTGGCTAATAGCCATTGATGGACCTATCCTCCATGAACTTTAGTTATTTTTTGAACCCTGTTAAAGTCTTGGACTTCACAACATCCTCTGCCAAAGAATTCCACTGGTTGACTGTGCGTTGTGTGAAGAAATACTTTCTTCGCCTCTTTAAATCTGCTGCCTGTGAATTTTATTTGGTAACCCCTAGTTCCTGTGTTATAAGACGACGTAAATAAAACTTATTTACTTTCTCCACACCAGTCATGATTTTATAGACCTCAATCATATCCTCTCTCAGTTGTCTTTTCCAAGCTGAAAAGTTCTTCACTCCACGCGGCCAGAGCCTTCCTTTAAGAGGCGCGTTTTCAGGCCCTGTCGGACCTGATCTCCCATGTGAAAAACCACTCGCTCGCCACAACTCACACTGCCTGCAGTTTTTGGGCCACATGGCTGCATAGAATCATAGAACTGGAAGGGACCTTGAGTGGTGATCTAGTTCAGTCCCCTGCACTCAAGGCAGGACTAAGTAGTATCTAGACCATCCCTGACAAGTGTTTGTCCAACCTGCTCTTAAAAATCCCCAATGATGAAGATTTCACCATATGCATGCACATATGTGGTCAGTCATGCCTGACTCCGTCTCCAGCCTCTGCAAGAGTTGCTGGCATCCGTCTACATTCCCAACAGACATGGCCTAAATTGGGTTGCCGGATTGCACCCAGTCATCCCTGGACTGGTGGTTGGACCCCAGGTCAGTGTTGGAGAGAGTTCCCTTTGAGGCTCCAGCCCTGTCGCTGATTCTGGTCTCTGATGCAGGGCCACTGGTTGTGGAACAACGTGGCCTGCCATATGAACATCAGGGAGTTCAGAGCAGTTTGCCTGGCCTGCCAGGCTTTCTTGCCCCACCTGAGCGGTAAGGTGGTGAAGGTCCTGATGGACAATACCACCACGATGTATTACATCAGCAGGTAGGGTGGAGCCAGGTCGTCAGCCCCTTGCCAAGAAGCTCTCCACCTTTTGTGACTTTTGTGCACAGCATGCCATTCATCTGGTAGCCGCACACCTACCCGGGATCAGAAATGTATTAGCAGATCGCCTCAACAGGACCTTCTCATCTCACCGTGAATGGTTGCTCCATCCAGAGGTGATCAGTATGATCTTTTAGAGGTGAGGGACTCCCCAGGTGGACCTGTTCTCGTCCAGGCAGAACAGGAAATGCCATGTGTTCTGTTGGATCCGGGGGATGTATGGGGGCTCTCTGTCAAATGTGTTTCTCATCCCGTGGTCGGGGGCTCTGAAGTACGCCTTCCCGCCAGTTCCATTGGTTCGGAGAGGCCTCGTGAAGTTGAAACAGGACAGGATGAAGGTTAACCTAATGGCCCTGGCCTGGCCTCACCAGCACTGGTTTGGCACGCTTCTGGAGCTTTCGGTAGCTGCCCCTCTAGCTGGACCTGCTGTCCCAGAACCACAGCAGCCTTCTGCACCCAAACCTGGCGGTGCCACACTTGACAGCATGGCAAAACATGGATGAACAGGAATGCTTAGCCCGGGTTCAGCAGGTCTTGTTGAGTAGCAGGAAATTCTCCACCAAAGCAGCTTACCTGGCCAAAAGGAAAAGGTTCACGTGCTGGGCCTCAGAACGGCGTATCTGGGCTCAGCAGGCCCTGCTGCAGGAGACCCTAGATAATCTTCTGCACCTCAAATTCCAAGGTTTGTCCCTGTCATTGATCAGGGTCCACCTGGCCGCTTTTCAGCTTTACATCCTCCATTTCAAGGCAGGTTGGTCTTCACTCACTACATGACAGTCCGGTTTTTGAAAGGTCTGGAGTGTCTCTATCTGCATGTCCAGGATCCCCTCCCTCTCGGGGACCTGAATCTTCTGCTGTCGAGACTCAGGGGGCCTCCCTTCGAGCCTCTGGCTTCCTGCTCTCTCCTGGAAGGTTTCATTCCTGGTAGTGATAACATCAGCCTGCAGGATGTCTGAGACCAGGGCACTTACTTCAAAACCACCCTATACAGTATTCTAGAAGGATAAGGTCCAGCTGTGACCACACTTGGCATTTCTGCCCAAGATATTTTCCTAGTTTCATACTGGCTATGACATATACTTACCTGTCTTCTTTCCAAAGCCTGATACATCAGAGGAGGAATGCAGGCTGCGTGTCCTGGATGTCAGGAGGGTGCTGGCCCTCTACAGAGATCGGACAAAGCCGTTCCGTCAGTCGATGCAGTTATTCGTTGCAGTGGCAAACAGAATGAAGGGTCTCCCAGTGTCTGCTCAAAGGATTTTGTCCTGGATCATGGCCTGCATCCACTACTGCTATGAGCTGGCAAACGTGCCCCTGCCAGTGTCACCAGTGCCCTTCTTGGCGGAAGTTCCAATAAGAGATTTGACTGTAGGGCTGCTAGCTGATTGTCCAAACGTTCACATCTCATTATGCTTACCCAGCAGGCTTGAGATGATACTGGCTTTGGCAGAGCAGTGCTGCAAGCTACACGACCGTGAACTCCAAGCTCACCTTCATGAACACTGCTTCTGAGTCACCCAGAATGGAATCGACATGAGCAAGCACTCGAAGAAAAAAAAAACCTACCTTTTTGTAACTGTTCTTTGAGATGTGTTGCTTATGTCCATTCCATTACCTGCCCTCCTGCTCCTCTGTCGGAGTTGCTGGCAAGAAGGAACTGAGAAGGCGTAGGGCTGGCAGTGCCTGATATACTGACACATGAATGCTGCACTCAAAGGGCACCACAGCAAACCCTATGGATACTGCTAAGGCAAAAATCTCCGACTACGCATGTGGATGTGCGCACAGCTAGAATGGAATGGACATGAGCAACACATCTCAAAGAACAACAGTTACGAAAAAGAAGGTTAACCAGTTTTTCCACCATAAATATATTTCACCTGAGTGAATTTTATTTTTTGTATGGTTTAGGAAGGCAAATATCTGTGTTTTATGGTATAGAAATGTTTTATTCTTGATATCTGTGTAATGAAATGGTAGCAAGTACTCAGCCCATGGGCTGGATCTGTCCCACACATATTTATGGCCTGCATAACTTATTTAGATTCCGCAAAGTCTAAGCTTTTATTTTTAAACAAATAAACTTCTAGTCCCCTCAAAGTTGTGAAATTACACTTCCAAACATGACTTGTTTGTAAATCAATGCAATGAAGTCTGTCTGAGCCTGCTCTGAACATGACACAATAACTGAGACTTATGAAACACCCCTGCCCTCGCATAAATCTCACCCTCGCTTTCTCCATTAATCTCAATGGGTATTAATGCGAAAGTCTAACAACATGTTATATATCAGCATTAATTGTTTAACTATAGACTCTCCCTGACTTATGCAAGGATTCTGTTCCGGAACGCCTTGCATAACTCAAATCTTGCATTAGTTGGAAGCGTATACCTGATCATTACACCCAAAAAAAAGAAAAGGGGGGAAAAAACGAACCTATTTCTAGCTTACGGACCTTTTTCCATAAGTGTAGATTTGCGTTCGCCAAGTTTGCGTAACCCCGGAGGGGCATCTCTACTGTTCATCTTAGCAGATGGAAGGGGGAAGGGAGTGGGGAGTGGAAGTGAAGCCAGTGGTTATGGGAATTGGAAGTTTCTTCAGAGAAGGAAATGCAGAGAGGGAAGGAAGGAGACAAGACATGCAGGAGGAGAGATATAAAGGGCAGAAGTAATGGTGATTGTGATGGGAGCCTTTTTCCACTGTTACTGAATATAACAGTAAGGTACTAAACAACTAGTGGAAAATTTAGTTTATACTTAAACTCTTGATCTTTATGCAAACTTCTCATTTATATCAACATTAATTTTATTTGATTGAGGATAGCATATAGTCATAAAATTATACCACAGACCATGAATATAAATAATTTAGCCCTTTCCAGAGTATGATTCTGACACGCCTCTGTAAAGTCATTAGTTATTCCCTGCTCCTGTACTTGGAATCATGATTTTCAGCAAGAAGGCCTATCCGTTTATACTCTTTTAGGTTCAAGCTTCTGCACATAGTACTGTTCAGAAGAGAGTATCTCTGCTTTCTGTTGATTGTCATTTTCTAGTGGTCAACGTTAAGCTGCATACCTGATCAAACCCTTGGTTAGGCACTTCTTTTCCACCTGAAGCCTGAACCTAATTCTTTGTACCTTCCATTTATGCCCTCAAAGTTCTATTTCCTGTTTATACTTTTACTTTGTCTCAGCTAGGGAAAAGCGGTCAAGCTTAGATCAGGCTTAGCTGCCATGTGCTAGCTAAATCCAACATAAACTTGACCTTTTTCCTAGCGTAAATGCAGTATAATGCCCTGTAGCATGATTTAAACATTTTAGTTGTAGTCTAGGCTCCTGCTAAGCTAAAATGGAGCTGAGGTATTCTGGGTAGAACCACACAATCCTGCCACTCTTGGATTGGATCTCTGTGCTACGGCCCCCTGTTTATCAAATGTGATAACACAATGGGCACAACTGGTTATGGCACCTACAAGCCCTTTTCCTTAAAGATCCTGTGACCACCATCTGTTTAAAGTGACTCAAAAACAGCTGCTTTAAAATAAAATATTATTTATTCACCCAGAGGTGCACAGCAAGCAGAGAAAAAGCATAAAACAACAAAAAGCCTATATTCATCAGGGTCTTAGCTAAAATGTATTCTTTTTCCTTGCAAGTTTTGGGTAAGTTCCACTCAGTCCAGACTACTCTACTCCTGATCTGGGAGATAAAGACAACAGACAGCTCCTTCTATCTACTCTTAATGTCTGTTTGAGACTCTTCTCCAGCTACTGCTTCCTGTTCTTACCTCCACCCCCCTTTCCTCTCTAGGTTCACTATACTCTTTGATCCTAGGCTCAGGCCTGAGAAGAAGAAAGGTTGCTAGCATGGCAGCCACCTGAGCATTCTCCAGTTAAGTTCCCCCAATGTTTCCTTAAGGACCATTGGTATTTTTTCTGGTATTACCATATCTCTTTCATTGTTTCATTTCCCATTTGTTCCCTCAATCCCCCAACAGCCTTTTATTTAATTCCATGCCGTCAGGCAAGATCATATCAAGCAGGTATACTGAGGTGCAGATAATTTCTCTTTCTCCACAAGGGTTTACAACCATCAAAAAAGATGATGATGGGGAACATCCAGCCAGCAGAGACAAAAGGGAGGGAGAAAAGGGAAGGGAGGTGAAGATTCAGCTAACAAAGGGCATCTTCTGTAAAGGCTGAGGGCTCAATAGAAATTTGGAGGGTGGGAGAAGGAGATCACTTGATTTTTCTGTTGGAGGGGCTCACTGCTAAAAATTTCTTGTTGTCCAGTCCAACTGTTATATTTGATGACACAGTTTGCATCCAAGACGAGAGGATGCAAGCTTTCAGCAATCTGAATATTAAAGATGACACTCGTTGCTGCCATTGCTTTCTGAAAATCTAGAAAGAGCTTTAAATCCAATAAATTCCTGAGACTGAAGACAGCTTTGACAATTTGGACAGGCACCTTTATCTAAGGATACAGTTGTAGCCCTTGTAGATTCTGTAAAATGATTCCTGTGCAAATAAGTAACTGCTTCTACTCAAATGATTTTAAGTCAGCTAATTTTTACCTGGGTCTTTACTTACTCCAGACATTGAGATAGCAAGAAAACACCTCTGTCAGGGTTTGAGAAAAAATATATATATAATATAGATAATTGTTTATTATTAAACTTGTGTTAAAACTATACAGTGTTCCTTCAGAAAACCTTTGTTGTCATGTGTCTTGAGGTAATGCATATGTATCAGGGATAGTGATAACACCATGTAAAACTAAACACTGTTAAGTTAGTTGTGTAAACTGAATAATGTGAAGTGTAATGTTGATAGTAGTTTTTGTAAGTGGTGGTATATGATCTAGAGAACATTGGATAGAAAATATTTTTGACATGCAAAGAATTGTTAGAGCTGTCAAGCGATTAAAAAAATTAATCGCAATTAACTGCACTGTAAAACAATAATAAAATACCATGTATTTAAATATTTTTGGATGTTTTCTACATTTTCAAATATATTGATTTCAATTACAACACAATACAAAGTGTACAGTGCTCATTTTCTATTTATTTTTGATTACAAGTATTTGTACTGTAAAAAAACAAAAGAAATAGTACTTTTCAATTCAGCTAATAGAAGTACTGTAGTGCAATCTCTTTATCATGAATATTAAATTTAAAAATTTAGAATTATGTAGACAAAAACCTTCATTCAAAAATAAAACAATGTAAAATTTTAGAGCCTGCAAGTCCACTCAGTCCTACTTTTTGTTCAGCCAGTTGCTCAGACAAACAAGTTTGTTTACATTTGCAGGAGATGATGCTGCCTGCTTCTTGTTAACAATGTCACCTGAAAGTGAGAATAGGCATTCACATAGCACTTTCGTAGCCGGCATCACAAGATATTTATGTACGAGATGCGGTAAAGATTCATATGTACCTTTATGCTTCAGCCACAACTCCAGAGGACATGCGTCCATGCTGATGACAGGGTCTGCTCTACAATGATCCAAAGCAGTGTGGACTGATTCATGTTCATTTTCATCATCAGAGTCAGATGCCACCAGCAGAAGGTTGATCTTTTTTGGTGGTTCGGGTTCTGTAGTTTCCGCATCAGAGTGTTGCTTTTTTTTAAGACTTCTGAAAGCATGCACCACATCTCGTCCCCTCTCAGATTTTGGAAGGCACTTCAGATTCTTAAACTTTGGGTTGAGTGCTGTATCTATCTTTAGAAATTTCACATTGGTACCTTCTTTTGTCAAATCTGCAGTGAAAGTGTTCCTAAAATGAACAACACGTGCTGGGTTATCACCCAAGACTGCTATAACATGAAATATATGGCAGAATGCAGGTAAAACAAAGCAGGGGACATACAATTCTCCCCCAAAGAGTTCAGTCACAAATTTAATTAATGCATTATTTTGTTAATGAGTGTCATCAGCATATCCTCTGGAATGGTGGCCGAAGCACAAAGGGGCATACGAATATTTAGCATATCTGGCACGTAAATACCTTGAAATACTGGCTACAAAAGTGCCATGCAAATGCCTGGTCTCACTTTCTGGTGACATTGTAAATAAGAAGAGGGCAGCATTATTTCCTGTAAATGTAAACAAACTTGTTTGTCTTAGCGGTTGGCCGAACAAGAAGTAGGACTGAGTGGACTTGTAGGTTCTGAAGTTTTACATTTATTTTGGTTTTGAGTGCAGTTATGTAACAAAAAAATCTACATTGGTTAGTTGCACTTTAAGGACAAAGAGATTGCACTACAGTACTTGAATGAGGTGAATTGAAAAATACTATTTCCTTTATAATTTTTACAGTGCAAATATTTGTAATGAAAATATACTCTTTGATTTCAATTATAACATAGAATACAATATATATGAAAATGTAGAAAAACATTCAAAATATTTAATAAATTTAAATTGGTATTCTATTGTTTAACAGTGCAATTAAAACTACGATTAATCACGATTAATTTTTAATCATGATTAATTTTTCTTAGTTATTTGCATGAGTTAACTGCAATTAATCGACAGCCCTAATTTTTATCTGATTAACAGAGACTGAAACTTTAAGCTTTTGAAATACTTGATATGTCTGTACTCCGACTTTACCTGGAGTCAGTGGGACAAATTCATCTCTTCATGTAAATTATCACCAGAGTTGAATTTGGCTCGCTGACTGCTGAATTCAGATGAGACTCCGTTATCACATAAATATGTAGAAGTTAATATTTAGGAAATGCTTGTTTTCTTGTGTAGCACTTGGTGAATATAACATTGTAAACATATTTTTCAAGTGTGTTACATGCCAGTTTTTATTTAATTCATGTCTTAGATCATCTGAAAATCTCTAAGCACCAAGAGGAAGCTGTAGTTAATTAAACCACAGATGGCAGAGACTAATATGGTGCTGACCTCTGTGAGGACTGCAGAATCTATTTAGTCTTTTTTTGGTGAAATACTGCCACTGAAATGAGTTCTTATTGTTACAAAGAAAATGTCTTTAATTTATTAAACATCGTGTTGCAACATTGTAATTTTCAGGTGCTTATGATGTATAGAGTACATTTTAGCTTTGGCTGTTTTTCCTTTACTGAGTCTCTTGTGTCACAGACCATGGGATCTTCTCTCCTCCTTGGTCAGACAGGAAGAATTGACAGTAATTGGAGAATTTTAAAGCCCTCAAAGCGGGGCTCAAATTGGGCAGTGATGTGGATATATACTACTCCTCCATTTGCTCTGAGCTTTTATCTTGAGCTCCAGAGTTGCAGTTTTCATTTTAAAACAAAATCGGTCTCTAGCCCTTACAGTTGTGAAGAAAAGCTTGAAAATGTGAAAAAGTCCCTGTTCATTTCAATGAGGTGTTAATTCAAATGTCATAAGGCTGGCTCTGACTAATGGTTCAACTAGCCCTGTATCCTGTATTCTGATAAGTGGAAACTTCTTCATGAAAATCTCTGTTTAGACAAAGTCACTGTTTTGTGTGTTGGAAGAAAGATTTAACAAAAGTTTTGACTATCTTTTAATCTACTGTACATGACATCTTATTTTGGTGCCACAAGTATCTGGCAGTTGGGTGAGTATCACCACTTCCACCTCATATTCTTTCTCCTGTCTCCCAAATCAAGAAGGAAAGAAGCAGGGCATCTGAGACCCACTGGGGAGTCAAGCTCAATGGTCCACTAAGGATATGGAGCACTGCATTATATTTCGAACAGTCTGAAGAATCACATTTTAGTATCTCAGGGGGACAGAACTTGGTTTGTGGGTGGAGCTTGGAAGAATATTGCTGTTTTGTGGGCTCTCCCCACAATTTGATCCTTTGTCTCTTTGGGTCACCTTCAAGTTCCTAAGTTTGATTCCTGACTCAAAAGGTATCTGAAGCAGGACAAGTGATCTGTAGCTTCCCCATCAACTATCTTGGATGCCTCATTGTGTGTTTGGAACCTGGAAATGCTTTTTTGGACAAAGAAACTGTTTGTTTCTTGTGCTGTGTGTCTCAGCACTCAAACGTACTCTGTGGTCTGGCAGTCTTACTGTGCCTGACCTTTCCACACCTGCTACTGGGAGAAGCAGGAGGGAGCCTGGTTAAATTGGAATTATGGCAATATAGCTCACAATTGCAGCCTCCTCCACCACATTGTAAGAAAGGAGAGACTCTGGCATAGGTATATTCATGTTCTCAGAAGGACTTTGGAACATTTACTTAAGATCTTTTAGGAAAATGGACTCCCTTGCATTGTTCAAAAATTTTAGGAAAGTCCTAAAAGCTTTGCAGTGTGTCATCACACAGTGAGTCAGAATCTGAATCCAAGAGCCAAATAGATAAGTCAAATAATTTTTGCTCAGATAGGAAGAAAACCACTCCACTAAAGCTGCGTCCACATCTTGGTGGGGTGGAGATGGTAACAGCAGATGAGCTCTGTAAAGCCTTACATGACCTGGGAGTTCTTAATTCAACCTTCATCCACTGGTTGCTTATGGCCATGCTACTTTATGCAGCTGTCTTCTGGAAAGAAAGTGAGCATGGGAATACTCTCCATTCCCGTCCTTCCTTTCTGTGGCCCTGGGGCACTTTCTCTTGCCAATATTTAGTCTAGTCCTCCTCTTGTATGAGATGCTGCTACTGTATTAAGAATGCAGAGACTTTGCTGTAGTCAACTCAGAAGGGCAAATTATAATCCCATTTACATGATCATTTGCTTTTTGTGACAGTGGCAAGCCAGCACAGACATCCACTCAGAGGAATCTTGGGTTCCAGGACTGAGGGAAGACTAATCTTGGATTGGGAGATAACAAGACTAACACATTTTCTTTCAGAACAGAAGAACTCAAACTCTGAAAATTGGCAGAGAAGAACTGTAGAGGGCATGAATATTCTACAAGTTGACTGGTCGTCAGTCTAGCTAAGAAGGAAGTAAGAATCCAGGATCTGTGCTGTCTTGATCCAATCACAGGAAGTACCTTTATAGGGTAAATGGGATTATATTTTTTTCTTTAGGAAAGTACATTGCTAAGAAGTAAAACCAGATAATTGCAGACCAACTGCACTGCCTGCAGTGCCATCTTAAAAAGGAATTGAGGAAGCGGCAGGTCTGATGGCTTTCCTCTTGTGCTCTCTACCAGCCTTTCTTGTAGGGTGCAATGAAGCACTAATGTGTTTCACTCCAAAACACGTTATTAGATTTGAATGTGTGACTGAGTGAATGCAAAAATATCAGGAAATTCAAAGATAACATGGACTACAAAAAACATAATTCAGCCACTTGGCATATACATTTAACTGAATATACAGAAGTACAACACATGCATAAGGGGGTAGAGTTATGGTGGTTGTGGGAACCATTACTTTGAATTTCCTGACATACTGAGCTTAAATTCTCTAATTAGAATTTCGCCTTGACAGTGATTTTAATTGACCATTGACCAATTATTTTAAGTATGTGTGTGTAATAATCAATGCTGTGTAGAGAATAACTTTTTATATTAAATGCTTATAGGACAGTATGCAGAGCAGTCTTTATTAAAGGGTGACAAATCTGAATGAACTTGTTCAAATGTACTCTTTTCTGTTTTAAAAGGTATGTTTTCATGTGATTATTTTATATAAATATGAGAAAGCCATAACAGAAAGTATGTGCAGTCAAAACCCTAGTTTTCAGGATATTTTTCACAAGGTATACTTTATTTTTTGTGGATTAATACACTTGGAGATATTTTGGGTGATCTCTTAGGCGACAAGTGGTTTCTTATATAGGTTTCACATATTGTCTTTGCTTTTTGTTGCTGTGACCTCATGTTTAATTAATTGGAAATGTATAATATGTCAAGAGGAGTAAGCCATATGTGGGGGCAAGGGGGTAAGAGTTGACGCCTAAGCAGAACTGTTGGTGGGAGACAGATTTTCAGTTTTCCAAAACTGTGTCATCTTTTGGACCTCTAATCAGGTTTTTCATACATCCCTCCTCCCATTCTAAGGATAACACTTTTGAAGGCAAACACTTTTAAATGGTAACAACCAGACACTAAAAGGAAAAGGGCAGTTATTGTTAAAATATTTTATAATGTATGTGCTGAGGATCTCTCTCATTATTTTCTCTCTCTGGGGGGGCCTCTTCACAAAACATGACTTTCTGTCCACTGTTTCCAAGGTCTGCCCACGTACTTCTCAAAGAGCCGCCAACTATGGCTGCTGTTCCTCCCAGTTACTCTAAGGCTCCTTCCACTGATTTCAAACTCAGGAGTAGTAATTGTGATTTGAAAGAGAGAGAAAAAAATATCAGAGCCCAGAGGTGAATCAACAGGTTATAGGAGATCCCATGACTGAATAACCATGTTTCTAAGTACAGAACAAAAACGTTAATTTGTGTCTAGATCTGCCTCTTGGTGAGGACAATGCCACCAAAAAATTATTTATTTTTCTAGATACTTTTTGATTAACTCAAAAATGTACATTGGAAAGAGAATTTGTTTTAAAATAAAATCTTTATTCATGAGAGTTTGGACCAAAACTGAAATACGTCTTATTTCATTCAAGACAGTTTACCAGGCTCTGTATAGTATTAAAAACTAGCAATAGTGGTTTTCTTCTCTTACGTATACACATGCATTTATTGGTATAAATATTTAAATTCTCTCTTGCAGTGTGTGTGTGTGTATAAAAAATATGAATTGGACATTTCAGGCTTCTGATTTTAACGCCACTTTGTTGAAACAAATGTTACCGTGTTCTTGTAAACACTGAACTCTTTATAGGGTAACATTAGGTTATAGGGAAGGCCTCATTTATGACAATGTGATCCTATTAATACCTTGGAAGTCTGATCATGTATGGGATACAGTGTACTTTTTTTCTCATGAAATCACTCTTACTACTATCAAATACAGCTTGCACGTATGAGATTTTTCTAAAAATGACCCATGGATTTGTATTGAACCAATACATTTTACAGTCTTGTTTCAAATTGTACTTTGGAATTTGATTAGAAAAATAAACATCATGAATGTTATGAATAAACATAACATATGATTCTTTTTAAAATCTCTACTTTAGGACGACGTAGACAGTCTAAACCCAGTTCTCAGGGACAACCCACAGCTTCATGAGGAGGTAAAAGTCTGGGTAAAGGAACAAAAGGTTCAGGAGATTTTTATGCAAGGTAATTTGAGAAATGTGTGTTTGTATTATTTGTATTTCCCTTTGTGTGTGTGGGGGGGGGGGGAGCTATTTTGACACAGTAGGTAGGATGGCATTTATGCCCAAGTGGTATTATGATAGAGCATATCTTCCATAGTTCAACTTTTCTAAGTAGGCCTTTGAAGATTGTTTGTTAAAACAACAAAACACAATTGGAAGAAAAGCTGTCATGTAAATATACACCCAGATTTTCAAAAGCATATGCATAAATGTTCATGCACAGGTTGTTCTAAAAAAAAAACAAAAAACCACCTTTGGTCACACCCTATAATAATTATGCAGCAGTTTAATAATACCATTGGATTGAACATTCACGTTTTATTCATGATTTTGGTATTGAGATTAGTGATGGTGCTTTAATCAATAAGCACATTTTCTTTTTAGTCGACACTGTAATGTACTCTAAAGAAGGAAGCATTCTTTGTGATAACAAAGTATTAGTCAGAAGTACAAACTGATTTTCTTAGACCTGCTCAGCTCTAATAACAATGTCCTGCCATTTATAGTTGTACTTCTTTCCAACCAGGTACTTATATTGTGTGTAACTGTATCTGAAACGCTCTCTGATTTTGTGCTGTATGAGGGCCTTGCTAAGATTTTGACAAGTGGCTTTCAATAGTTGAGGTTTGTAACTCGTCAGCCCATTCCTATAGTTGCTGCTAATCCATGAAGTTGTGGTTTTCTAGTTTGTAAAATGGAAGTTTTGTGAAAGCTGACATGAAGTAGGGGAAGGGGATTATTTGGAGCAACTTTGCTAATAAATAATTGTAATGTAGCATACATTTCTATTGTCATGTAGTGTTTGTAGGATCGAAGTAAATCCTAGTTAAATAATGACACAAATATGAGGACAAAATGTGCAAAATAACCAAACGGAATTAAAAGTATGAGCAGGAGCAAACTAGAATTTTAAAGAACAATCAGGCCAAACTTCATTGCTGCTTGTGATAAAATTACAAATTAGTGTTGAAGGAACACAGTAGGTCTAATATCTGAATTTTGTAAAACATTTATATATTCTTGCTTGCTGAATTTGATTTGCTTAGACATGATTGCTATTCCATGGATGATATGCTGGCTATGGATGACAACAAAGCCTACTGAAATGACAATGTCCTCAATTGGGGAGAAAGTATCTAGTGTGGTGACACAAGGGTCAGTATTACATATAGTTTTATGTGGTCTGGAAGAGGAGTTAACAGTGTGCTGATTAAATTTGCAGAAAAATGGATTGGGAGTAGCATGAACTCAAGTTAGGGCCAAAGGCAAAGGGAACTAAAACTGAATTTTCTTCTTTTGTTTATCATTGATATAATAAAAACACACCTATAGAAGGCTGTAGGCACCCAACACATAATACACAAAACACTAACATCATTAAAATAATTGTTCCAAAGAAACTCTGCCAGCCTGTCCCATACAAAAAGCTCCTTTTCACCCCTTCATCATTCCAGGAAGCTTACCCTGTCAAAACCCTATGAAACATGATTTTGCAGTATGCGCAGAAGGTCATCAGGTTCAGGCGGTTACCAGCCAAGGGTTGGAGCAAGTTCCAGAGCCTCAGATCTCTCTGAGAATGCCTTTCCGTCAATCCTTCTTTTTTTTTTTTTTTTTTTTTTTGTTTTTTTATAATGAGGGATTTTAGCTCAAGTACCTATGCTGACCACAGATGTGGAAGTGTGGCATGAGGAGAGGTCATTCTCAGTTAGCCAGATTCTACGCCATTTAGGCCTTTTGTAGTGATAACCACACCTTAAACTTTGTGGCAGAGACCAGTGGACTGTCATTGCAGTTCCGGAGCACTAGTGTCAAATGCTCCCAGCAATGGGGCCTACCTGGTAAAGCGAGACATTGCGTTCTGTACCAGCTTCAATCTCTGAATGATTTTAGGGAAGGTTGATTTTCTTTTTTGGTGATTTGGTTCTGTAGTTTCCACATCGGAGTGTTGCTCTTTAAGAATTTCGAAAGCATGCTCCACATGTGTCCATTTCAGATTTTGGAAGGCACTTCAGATTCTTAAACCTTGGGTCGAGTGCTGCATCTATCTTTAGAAAATCTCACATTGGTACCTTCTTTGCGTTTTGTCAAATCTGCAGAGAAAGTGTTCTTAAAATGAACGTGCTGAATCATCATCCGAGACTACTATAACATGAAATATATGGCAGAATGCAGATAAACTCATGGAGCAGGGGACATACAATTCTCCCCAAGGAGTTCAATCGCAAATTTATTAACATTATTTTTTTAATGAGCATCATCAGCATGGAAGCATGTCCTCTGGAAATGGTGGCCAAAGCATGAAGGGGCATACGGATGTTTAGCATATCTGGCATGTAAATGCCTTGGAATGCTGGCTACAAAAGTCCCATGCGAATGCCTGTTCTAACTTTCTGGTGGCATTGTAAAGAAGCGGGCAGAATTATCTCCCATAAACGTAAACAAACTTGTTTGTCTTAGTGATTGGCTGGACAAGAAGTAGGACTGAGTGGACTTGTAGGATCTCAAGTTTTGTATTGTTGTGTTTTTGAGTGTAGTTATATAACAGTGAAAATTGACATTTATAAGTTGCACTTTCACAATAGAGGTTTCACTACAGTACTTACATGAGGTGAATTGAAAAATGCTATTTTTATTTATCATTTTATAGTGCAAATATTTGTAATAAAAATATAAAGTGAGCAGTGTACACTTTGTATTCTGTGTCGCAATAGAAATCAATATATTTGAAAATGTAGAAAAATATCCAAAATATTTTATAAATTTCAATTAGTATTGTATTGTTTAACAGTGCAATTAAAACTGCAATTAATCACTATTAATTTTTCTGAGTTAATCACATGAGTTAACTGCAATTAGGCAACAACCCTACATATTAGTATTGCTTTCTGTTGCTTCCTTGTCTAAAAACTGTTGGGGTAACAAGCGTCTGAAACTCACACCAAAAAAATGTTGCAAGAAGTGAATTAATGTAGAATCTTTATCCTGCTGAGTGAAATGGCCTTTCATTCTTCATCAGGCTATCAAGGTCTGTGTCTTAATAAGACCAAGCAAGATAACTTGTTCATTCAAGGCTAGTTTGACCACACACTGTTAATAGAGCGCAAGATGAATTACAATAACGTTTACAAGTGTAAATACAGGAACATTTTAATCTAAGTTCCCTGTAAGTTGTGTGATGTGCAGCAGCCTATTTAGTGCCGTGCAGGTGCTCAGGGAACCTGCTCTGGGGATCAGCTGGGGGAGGGACGCCTCTTTCCCAGCCCCAAACTAGTCTGGCCCCTAACCTGCCATGGCTAGGGCACCCCTCCGCCAGCTGAAACAATGCTATGGTCCAAACCCAGCTGGGGTAGCCCAGACCAGACACATGCATGGCCCGGCGCCCCTCCCCCGGCCCAAACCCAGACCCCTCCTGGACCTGCTTGGATGGGGGAAGGGGCGCATATCCTGCAGCCTCAGCCCTGGAGCTGCCATGGGGAGAGAGCTGGGGGGAGGTCTCTGTCCCTACTGTAGCCCTGGAGCATCCTCCTGCACCCCAAACCCCTCAGCCTCACCTCAGAGCTTGCACCCCTAGCCAGAACCCTCACACTCCTGCACCCAAACCCTCTGCCTCAGTCCTGAGCCCCTTCCCACACTCTGAACATCTCGGCCTCACCCTTACCACATGAATGTTATGTACACCAATATGAATCATAGATTATCAGATTGGAAGGGACCTCAGGAGGTCATCTAGTCCAACCCACTGCTCAAAGCAGGACCAGTTCCCAATTAAATCATCCCAGCCAGGGCTTTGTCAAGTCTGACTTTCTCCTGAGGAAGGAGATTCTACCACCTCCCTATGTAACCCATTTCAGTGCTTTACCATCCTTATAGTGAAAAAGTTTTTCGTAATATCCAACCTAAACCTCCCCCACTGCAACTTGAGACCATTACTCCTTGTTCTGTCATCTGCTACCATCTGCTACTGTGTTACACATCACCTCCATATTGGTGCACATAATAAAATTAATTCTACACATGGGTGGGAAAAGTTAGAGGGAACACTGATTTTAAAATATCTGATATTAAATCCAGTAATAGTAAAATGTACTTTGAATATTGTATCTTAAGTATGTCATACATAAACAAATTTGTCTTTCTTTTTATAATCACAAGGCCAGATTCTGCTACTCTTACTTATGTTGAGGAATATTCTCAGTAAAATTAATGGGAATTAATTCCAGAGTAAGGTTGAGCTAAATGTAAAAAAGCGTAACAGAATCTGGCAGAAATGAATGAACAATATTTTAGTGTTTTACATAAGTTAGTTCTTGCTTTGAAAGGCTTAGGTTTAGTTATAAGCTTTTGAAAAAATCAGTTTGCACATGCTCAATAAAGACTTCTTCAATTTTAGCAGCTAAAATCTTCAAAGACTCCATCCTCATTTAAGCCTCTCTCAGCCTTTAGTGCTGATCAGAATGTGCATGCGCCATCCCTACTTATGTGCTATCCCCTTACTGCGCCTTTGTGAATGAACTGCACATGTGCCATCCCACCAAAGCGACTGAGTATGCTCCATCCTCTGGCCTGGTCTATACTATGCGTTTAAACCAATTTTAGCAGCGTTAAACAGATTTAACGCTGCACCCGTCCACACAACGAGGCCCTTTATATCGATATAAAGGGCTCTTTATACCGGTTTCTGTACTCCTTCCCTTCGAGAGGAGTAGCGCTGAAATCGGTATTACCATATTGGATTAGGATTAGCGTGGCCTCAAATCGACGGTATTGGCCTCCGGGCAGTATCCCACAGTGCACCATTGTGACCGCTCTGGAAAGCAATCTGAACTCGGATGAACTGACCAGGTAGACAGGAAAAGCCTCGCGAACTTTTGAATTTCATTTCCTGTTAGCCCAGCGTGGAGCTCTGATCAGCACGGATGGCGATGCAGTCCCGAATCCAAAAAGAACTCCAGCATGGACCATGCGGGAGAGACTGGATCTGACCGCTGTATGGGGAGACATCTGTTCTATCAGAGCTCCATTACAGAAGACGAAATGCCAAAGCATTTGAAAAAAATCTCCAGGCTATGATAGAGTCCACAGCACAGTGCTGCATGACAAGTGTTAATGGAAAGCCAACAAATCAAATGGACGCTCATGGAGGGACGGAGGGAGGGGGTACTGAGGACTCCAGCTATCCCACAGTCCCTAGTAGTCTCAAAAAGTATTTGCATTCTTGGCTGAGCTCCCAAATGCCTGTAGGGTCAAACACATTGTCCAGGGTCGTTCAGGGTACAGCTTGTTAATTTACCCCCTTCCCCCCCGTGAAAGAAAAAGGAAAAAAATTTTCTTCACTTTTTTCAATGTCACCCTATGTCTACTGCATGCTGCTGGTAGATGCGATGCTGCGGCAGTGAACAGCAGTATCCTCTCCCCTTCCTTCCCTGGTGGCAGATGGTACAATATGAGTGCTATCTGTCATCGTCATCAGCCCGTGAGTGCTCCTGGTTGGCCTCAGGTGAGGTTGGCCAGGGGCGCCTGGATAAAAATAGGAATGACTCCTGGTCATTCCCAGTAGATGGTACAGAATGGCTGGTAACCGTCTTCATCATAGCAACTGGGGGGCTGAGCTGCATCAGCCCCCTTCCTTTCACGTGTAAAGAAA
This sequence comes from Chelonoidis abingdonii, assembly GCF_003597395.2. Classification (NCBI taxonomy): domain Eukaryota; kingdom Metazoa; phylum Chordata; order Testudines; family Testudinidae; genus Chelonoidis; species Chelonoidis abingdonii. The sequence continues at coordinate 18,784,264 of NC_133783.1, read as the reverse complement.
AGATTCTGTACTGCCTGGAATATCTTAGCAGCGGGATGCTGGGCTCCTCTTCCCAGCACCGTTTAATGTCCTGCCTGGACTATCATAGCAGCTGGAGGCTGTCTCTCCCTCATTTTATCTCACTAACAAGTCAGTGTTTCTTATTCCTGCATTCTTTATTACTTCATCACACAAATGGGGGGACACTGCAGCATTAGCCCAGGAGGGTTGTGGGAGCAGGGAAGCAACGGGTGGGGTTGTTGCAGGGGCACCCTCGAATGGCATGCAGCTCATCATTTCTGCGGGATCTGACACGGAGCAGCTGTGCTCTCTGGTTCTCTGGTATACTGGTTCTCCAGTACACTTGCACCATATTCTAGCAGGACTGACTCTCTTTTTAGATACCGTAAAGGAGGGATTGACTCGGGGAGTCATTCCCATTTTTGTCTTTGTGCCCCCAGCCAACCTCAGCCAGGGGCACCCATGAGAGCAGCAGACAGTACAGAACAACTAATAACCATCTCTGCTATCTTGCAAAGGCAAATTAATGCGCTTTGTAGCTCTGCAGTACCGCGTCTGTTAGCAACATCCAGTAGACATATGGTGACAGTAAAAAATAAATAAATAAATAAATAAATAAATAAAAGCTGAACGGGCTCCACGGTTGCCGTGCTGTGGCGTCTGCCAGGGCAATCCCGGGAAAAAGGGCACGAAATGATTGGCTGCCGTTGCTTTCACGGAGGAAGGAATGAGTGACAACATTTACCCAGAATCACCCGCAACACTGTTTTTGCACCATCATGCATTGGGGTCTCAATCCAGAATTCCAGTGGGCGGGGGAGACTGCGGGAGCTATGGGATAGCTACGGGATAGCTACCCACAGTGCAACGCTCCAGAAATGGACGCTAGCCTTGGACCATGGACGCACACCACCGAATTAATGTGCTTAGTGTGGCCGCGTGCACTCGACTTCATACAATCTGTTTTACAAAACCAGTTTATGTAAAATTGGAATAATCCCATAGTGTAGACATACCCTCTCACCGCTCCTCTCTGTGACTGGACTGAGCATCCTCCAGCCTAAGGCTACAAAAAGTGAAAACAGATTTTCCCTGCAATCACTGGAACTGCAAGCAAAGAGAGTTTCTCCTGTGCTCTCAATGACACCGCCCCCTACCCTCCCACGGCACCCAGGCAGCATGGAGAAGGAAACTGGCTGATGTGAATGCAGAGTACACAAAAGCTGGTGCAGGAGAGAGGAAAACGAAGTAGATTGAGACAAGAAGTTCAGTGAGGCTGGGACTGGAGAGAGGGCAAGAAAAATTGGGACTAGCTAGGCAAGGACACTAGAACTAGGGATTGAGTAGTAGAAGAAATTGGAACTGGGAGTCCGAGAGAGGGGATATAGGTGATTGGGACTGGGAGATTGCAGGTATGAGACTTGAACTGATTAAGCAAAGAGAATAGGAGCCAAGTAGAGAAACGGGGTGCAGGGAGGAACTAGCTATGGGAAAGAATGCTGAGGAACTTGCGGAGCAGAGGGGAGATTGTTACTGGCAGGACAGTGAGACTGATTCTATGAACTAGCAGTGGGGCAGGAACACAGGGAGGGAGAAGAGACAGATCGGACAAGTAGGTAGGGTACAGGAGGAGCACTGTCATTGGCTGGGCAAACAGTCTGAGAGTTGAGAGAGAATTGATATTTGGACAGCAAGCCCAGAAGGGGCGACTAGGTCTTGCTGAGCAAGAAAACTTTTGGAAGGCACAGAACAGAAAAAGGGTCAAACTTGAGAAAAATTGGCAGAAGAGGAGTCTTTGCTCACTAAATACACTCCCTGCCAGACCCAGGAGTGGAATCCAAGATTCCAGAGTCTCATCGTTCCTCTGCTATCAGCAATTATCAGTGAAATTCACTGGCAAAGTATGTGTCTCATCCCCCTCTAATGCTGGTCCATATATAGAATGACAACCTACTATTGCTGTCAATTGCTCTGTTAGTTCAAGTGTCAAAGATCTGTGTCATGGATCTAAGATTCCAATCCTGCTGATGGATCGTGGGTGTCAATATTATGCCACATGATGGAATTTCTGTTTTTTTTTGTTTTCAGTTTGCTCTTTTAAAACCCTAGGAAACTACAGGCAAAAACATTTTTGTTGCTAAGTTAAGCTCTCAAAAGTTAGCAAATGCCAGGATTAAGGTTGTCTGTGCAACTTTAATTTGGTCTCCTTGTCATATGCATTATGATACTGTCTTTAATTACGTTTGGATCCCTTCTACATTCAGTGCACAAGATGGAACTGCTTTGGCGGTGAATCAAGGTTGTGTTGTGAAGGATACTATTGCCTGTAGGATCTCTGTTCCGTTTGCTGCAGAATTTGGAAGGTGTGTAGTGAATGAGGCAATGGGTTGCAGAAAGAGAGAGAATGATCTCATGGTTAAGGCACTTGAAAGCTGCCTTGGGGAAATACTATCCCTGTTTCTGACACAAAGTTCCTATGTGATATTTAGCAAATCACTTAAATCAGACTTTTTCACAGGTGCCCACTAACTGTTTCTCATTTTTTGGATATCCAACTTGGGACCCTAAGATCTGATTTGCAGAAGTGCAAATCACAGCTGCAACTGAAGTCAATAGGGAGCTGTGCTTTGAACATAGCAAGTGCAATATAATGCTAAGTACTTTTAAAAATCAGGTCCCAGAAGTCTCAAATTGAGCTCCCAAAATTGTGGAAACATTTGATCCTTATCTTCGTGCCTCAACTCCCTACCTGCAAAATAGGGTTAAAACTGCCCCTTCCTCTGTCAGAGGCATTGTAGAAGGTAAATTAATGTTTGTGACACATTCAGATACTGTAGTGATGAGAGAGAGGCCAGGTATACTATAAACATACATTGGTATAACTAGGTCGCTCAGGTGTGAAAAATCCACACCCCTGAGCGACACAGTTGTACCAACCTAACCGATGCACTAGACAACTCTGTCGACGGGAGGGCTTTTCCCGTTGACGCATCTACCATCTCTCGCAGGCGTGGATTAAATGTGCCAATGAGAGAAGTTCTCCCGTCGGCATAGTAGCGTCTTCACTGAAGTGCAACAGTGGTGCAGCTGCTCTACTATAGCATTTTAAGTGTAGACCTGCCCAGAGATAATGAAAGTGAATGGAGCACGTTTCTAATGGTCATGGTTGTGGGAAAACAATTGAAAACATGAACCCTATGATCTCAGAAAGCAGAAGGCAAGTCTCGTGATTTGTAATGCTTTAGGATGACGATGCTGAGCTGTCTCATCTATGTTGTGCATGTAGCCTTCTTTTGAACTTGAATTTGTTCATATACTGTTCATATACTTTTAAAGGACAGTGTTTAAGATTTCTTTAACAAAGTTACACTTTTTAAAACTGGAGCACAATTCTTCTTTTTTTTAATTAAGGTAAAATTACAATAAAATGTTAATATATACTACATTGTATTTTACTTATTCAGGGTCAGGTTAATATTCAGAGAACCTGGCAAAAAGTTCTGTTTTATGGCTGGGGAGCTTTCCTCTGAGTACACTAAAAAGAGTCACCAAATTTCTAAATACCTTCCTACTTTGGGGCATTTCTCTTCTGCGTATACTTGATGTGAAAGCTTTTCCATTACAAGGACAGTCCTTATTTTACTGTACCACAGTTCCATAGCAGGAGAAGTCACATTTTTCCAATAATGTGCAATACAATGTCTTAAATAAAAAGAAATTATTGTTCTGCTTAAAATGTAGGTCTTTTATTGGAGCATTAAGAAAGCAGATCAGGGGTCTCTACAAAGCCACCATTTTGTCACAAAATAAATCTCTTTAATAATATCCTCCCCAAATCATCTAATTCCTGAGCACAATCACCACATTTGAGATTATGGTCCCCATTTCCTGCAACCCCTCCAACAGAGTGCTCCCTAGTAGCAAAAATGCGGCATCAAATGCCATCTATACAGCAGTAGATTACAAAAAAAAAAATTCTTTGAGCCACACAAACTGAAGATGTGTATACCCATTCACATGTACAGACCACTTATTCAGCTCAATTCCTTTGTCCAAATCCCTGTCCCATCTTTTCATCTGGGTGGTTTTCTTATCAACATCTTTTTTTAATCAAAATGATACATATCTTGGAAACTAAATCTTTTTGTTCCAGCTTGCTGCTGGATGAACTCCTCACATGTGATGAAAGGTCTAGATAGAGCTATCTTTTATTCAGATTTCACAATAAAATGTTTGACTTGTAAATCTGAAAAATATTGTGAACTTCATCTTTACATTATTACATATCTCTTGACCTGATTTCAAATCAGGCTGCAGGAACAGCTGTCCAAACTGAGTAAGCTCAGCTTTTACCCACAATGCATAATCACTTAGATATTTCCCAGACGTAAATGCCTAATTATTAATGAAAATACTGTAGTTAAGGATGAGGGGCCTCAATGAAAGGAATTTGACAAATTTGTCCAAGACTGCTAAAGTGTTCTGGATGAATGGGTGATTTTATTTATTTATTTATTTAGGTTGCCTACATTTCTTTTTAATGAAACAGTTACTTTAAATAGTTGTATTTGGGCTCCAGTCATATTCAGGTTTTACCCAGAGTTCGAATGGTCCGTCATTAATCCAGCTGAGTTGTTGTGCATAATAACAATAAGTCAAATTAGAGTATGCTAGTTCACCCCTTTTTATAGGCTTATACAGAACTTTAGAACTCATCCTTTGTCTTTTATGACTCCATATGAATTTTAATAGCTCATCATGCCATATTTTTAATGTCATGTCAGAGAAACCAACAGGTATGCACTGAAACAAAAATAACTTTGGGAGGACATTCATTTTTACCGAAGCTACCCTGCCTAGCCACTGAATTTCATATTTGTTCCATTCTTCCAAGTCTTTTCTGATTTTACTCCACTGTGGAGGGTAATTATTTTTTCTCTCCACCGGTATTTAGTCCTTAATATTCAAAGATTTCTTTACCTATTTAAATGTATGTAGCTGACAATGGTTTTTGACCTTTCTGGGGCTATTAAATCCTAAAATTTCAAATTTATCATAGTTTATTTTCATGCCTGATACTTGACCACATTCCAAAGTCAGTTATTCTATAATTTTAATGGGACTTCTATATCCTCCAAATATAACAAGACATCCTCAGCGTACAATCTATTTTCTGTTCTAATCCAGAATATGTCTTGATGCCCTTTACTCAATGCATTTTCTCACATTTGTTTGCAAATGGCTTTATTGCAAAAGCAACCAACAAGAGGGATAAGGGCAACCCTGTGTCATTCCCTAGACAAATTAAAAGACAAATGCTTGATGGCTATTAACCAAAGCAGATGCTTAAGGAGCAGTATACAAGACCAATATGCCTCTACAAAACTGATTCCCAAAACCAAACTTTACTAAAATCTGTGTGAAGTAGTCCCACTCCAGCCAGTCAAAGGCTTTCTCAACATCCAGAGAAAGAAGCACACAGGAAGAACTGAGAGAATTAACATTGTAGATTAAATTCAGAGTTCTTCTGAGATTATCAGATAGATGCCTGCCAGCAATTAGCTGAGACTGGTCTGGGTGAAACTATTTGAGCAAAATGACACTCAGTCTTTTTTGCTAGCAGCTTGGCATAAGTTTTAGCATTCACATTAATTAAGAAATAGGTCTGTATGGTACACAACTGGAAAGATCTTTTCCTTCTCTAGGAATGAGTACAATTTCTGCCTCCATCTATGAATCTGGAATCTCATCTCCCTGAAATATACCGTTAAATCATTCATTTAAAATAGAACACAATTCTTTTCATCTTTTTGCGGCTTGTTATGGGGCCAGTAGAAGAGGTTGCGCCACTTTGCTTTTCTGAACTACCTCAGTGGAAGTAAACTTTGGTCAGTGATGGACAAACTTGGCAGCTGCAGAACCCAAACACGGAGATCTAAATTTTCTCCTGAAAAAGCATCTAAGCATATGATCAGCCTGTTCAACAACGTCTATATAATCTGCTGACACACACTCTTGCCTTTCAGCTTACTCTTTTATACCTTTTGTGGTTCGTTTTTTTTCATGATTTGTCATTACAGGTGCAGCGGGAGTTAGTAAGATAAGAAAACTTTGTTTGAAAACATTAGCATAAATGACATTAGAATCACTAAATCATGTGAAACATTCCCAGGCATTCCAAAATGTCTCTTTGAATCAGAAGTAAAACGCACAGGCAGGCCAGCGTGCTAGATACACATCTGGTTTGTTACTCATTCCCTGTGCATTGTATTATAAATGCTACATGATGAAAAACATTTTTTTTGGAGGAATTTCTCAATGTTTTTCTGTAACATTTTCCTTTTAAAGGTCCATATTCCTTAAACGGATATAGGGTGAGAGTATACAGACAGGATTCTGCCACCCAGTGGTTCACTGGTATAATTACTCATCATGATCTCTTCACCCGCACTATGATTGTTATGAATGACCAGGTAAATATTATGACCCTTATTCAGAAAAGTTTTATGCCCAGTATAAATGTTTGATATTTTTTGAAGTGTTGTGGTGGTGTTAGATTTATTATGCTGTTCATTTCAAATGGGTACAAGTATATCTCTTATTAGTCTGAAAGTGGTGTTTAAACAGTATGCATTTAATCAATAAATCCAATGTCTAAGATTTTAGGTTCTCTTATATAATCATTACCTGATTATTGAAGCACTTGAAATGAAGTAATCTAGAACCAGGAATCAGTCTTTAATATCGACTCTGCTTCGAATTTGTCTCCTATCACTCTGGTAATGATAACTTTTTCACAAGCAGTTAAAAATCTCTTTGAGTAATGCAATATTAAGCATTTATTGTAGTACCTTTCAGCTGCAGTTGCTGCTATTCCTAAAAGTTTAAAACAAGAATTTTCATGGAAAAATGGAGAATTGTATTCCAAAAGAAACCTGGGAGTATTAACTTAGTGTTAATATAGTAAATGACTTGTCTTCCTTGAAGTGACCAACAAAATCAAATGTCAGTATGCAAATTTAGGTCTAACATAATGTTCAAATTCTTTATAATTAACTTGCAAATTTCTTGATATGAATCTGTCGTCTAGCTCTGCATTTTGCCATTCTCTTTCATCAGTTACTTTCTTCTTCTCTTTATAGCCAGATTGTATTCAGTTTTTACAAACTTGCTTAATGGTCATCTTCTAAGAAGAGTTTGATGGCTTTTCAGTTTATCATTATCAGCTTGGGGAAAATAGGAGCCAATGTAATAGTGGTCTAATAAAACTGTTAACTTGAACACAAGATGGTAATGGTTGGGTTTTGCTGCTTCCCCATTCCACTGAGAAGTCCTACAGCAGGCTATCTTGTCAAGATCAACTAGGGTTTTCCTTTGGATACTTTTTCAGTATACCAAATGTACTATGTATTTGCATAAACACTGATGTAGGAAATATAAGGTAGACTATGTCTAAAAAACTGTTAATTATGGTTTTCTTCTTCTTTTAATAAACCAGGTGTTAGAACCACAGAATGTTGATCCTTCTATGGTTCAGATGACCTTTCTAGATGATGTTGTTCACTCTTTGTTGAAAGGTGAAAATATTGGCATCACATCACGTCGCAGGTCTCGTTCCAACCAGAACAGCAACACAGCCCACGTAGATATACTTTCTCTTTTTACTTAAGTGATGTTTTGGTTTATTGTAAATGTTGAATATCTCTATTTAAACAGATTAATTAGGATCATGTTTGGTGTATTAATTATTTGATTACATTTAGGGGCATTATACACGTGCTCAAGCAAATAGTCCCAGACCAGCCATGAATTCCCAGACTGCAGCACTAAAACAGAATTCTCACCAGCACCATCAACAACGGAATGCTCGTCCAAATAAAAGGAAAGGCTCAGATAGCAGCATGCCTGACGAGGAGAAGATGAAGGAAGAAAAATATGATTATATAGGTCGAGGAGGTAGGAGCAGTTTTGGAAGGGGAGGGAGAGAAATTCTTAAAACTGTACCTGACTAAAAATACAATTATACTTTTTCTCCTCTACAGAAAATCCCAAAAGTAAAAATAAACACTTTATTAGTAAAAGAAGAAAAGCTGAAGAGGACGAAAAAAAACTAAGTATGAAAAGATTGAGGACAGACAATATCTCTGACTACTCTGAGAGCAGTGACTCAGAAAATTCAAATAAAAGATTAACAGATTCTTCATCAGAACAAAATTCAGAGAATGAGTTGAAAAGCAAGAACACTTCAAACATAAATGGAGAAGAAGGAAACTCCCAGAGTAGTGAGAGGGTAGAGGAACAGACACTAATAGATAGGCAGTCTCCATGGGATGAAATACAAGCAGATAAAAATCATAAAGATATAGAAAGACTGAAGTCAGCTGAATTAGACCTACAAGAAAAAAATTCACTCCATCCAGCAGAGCAGCTGAAATTTCATGGTCAGAGTGCCAGTGATGCACATGTTCAAGAGTGCAATGTAGAAAATCGGCATACTATGGAATTGTTAACAAATGAGCAGTTTGCACCCAGGCCTCCTACACCAAAATGTGGTGGTAATGCAACTAATGAAAACAATTCTGATGAGGAGAGCCAGGAAAATGCTGCAAGTACCTTTGGTTTGCAAACACTTCAGAAAATAGTGTCTTGTGGCAGCAATTTAAAACATCGGTTTACAAAAGTAAATGTTCAAGAAGTAAGAAAACAAGAAACTGATCAGAGTTGGGTTAGCAATGTTGTCAGTAAAATGGATTTGATACAGTCTGGGATTATGAAAACGACAGTAAATGAACATTTAAATCCTGAAAAAGTTCAGCATGGCTCATTTGTGTCTTCATTAAATGTAGTTTCATTAACTGAAGAGGGTAAACTACATAAACGAAGTCCAGCCCCTGATGCTATGAAGTCAAAATCTAGTACTTCAGTTGATCATCCTAAAACAAAGTCAAATTCTTCACCTGATGTTAAGCCTAAACTCACCCAGTCTCCTGATACTGTGAAGTCAAAGGTTAGTTATCAGACCAGCCATGTTACTGGAGTATCAAGGTCAGCAAATAAAACTGAGCATGATATGCCTAGGTCTAGTTTTCATCCAGTTCCAGCTAGAGTTAGTGCTTTAGAAGCTACTAAAAGTCCTCTTATTATTGACAAGAATGAACATTTCACAGTATACAGGGATCCCACTCTTATTGGTCAAGAAACAGGAACTAATCACATTTCACCTTACTTACATCAGCATAATTATCCTCTTCATTCCTCATCCCACAGAACCTGTTTAAATCCAAACACCCATCATCCTGCATTAAGTGGTGCACCCCATCTATTAACTGGGTCTTCAAATCAGACTCCATTATCTGCTATTAACACTCATCCTCTTAGTACTGCATCTCACCATTCTGTTCATCACCCTCATCTACTTCCTGCAGTGTTACCTGGAGTGCCTACAGCTTCCTTATTAGGTGGCCATCCACGACTAGAAACTGCTCATGCCAGCAGCTTAAGCCATTTGGCATTAGCACACCAGCAGCAGCAGATGTTACAGCACCAGTCTCCACATCTTCTTGGACAAGCTCATCCTTCTGCTTCATATAATCAGATAGGACTTTATCCAATTATTTGGCAGTATCCAAATGGAACACATGCTTACTCAGGACTTGGTCTACCCTCATCTAAATGGGTCCATCCAGAAACTCCTGTTAATGCTGAGGCTCCTTTAAGAAGGGTAAGTGATTCTGCTTTCTTTATTATTACTTTTAATAGTACTCTAAGGTCATTGGCGTCTCTGTGCAAGTGCACTGGGTTACAAAAATAATTGTTAGCCCATTTCCCAGCAGTTGTCCATTTTCCATGAAAATTTTTTTTTTTTCTTCTGTGCAGTTTTGCCAAGAGCATATAAGTATAAGTGTTCTGGTAAGATGACTGTTTCATAATGCACATGAACAGGGGGACCAAACTAAGATGGCATTGGCAACCTTAATTCTGGCCTTTTCTAGCTTTTGCATGCTTGACTTTGTAATTTTAACTGACTTTTAACATAGCTGTTTGGAGAGGGGAGGTGGAGAGGAGAGGGCAGGGGTTGTACATAACTTCCTATGGTTTTTAAAATACCAATTGAAGATATAAACACTTCATCTTGTGGAACTATATTGGGTCATCAGTAAGGTTAGGACCTGTAGATCCACAGCACAAAACTTTACCACTTGAAGTTAATCGTGTATCTGGTAGCAGTTCACTATAGGGACCAGATACTAGAAAGACTTTAAACAATCATTAAATAATTCCATGCTTGAATAATGAGAGGCAGTAAGAATGTAGTACTGGCCACCTGACCAGAATGGTAACGGTGATTGTGAAATGCTCAGGGAGATTAGAGAGGCTACAGAAACATATAGTACCCCCTATCCATTTGGTTCCTCAACCTGGCTGAGGAAACTTTTCCCAACAAAACTCTACAAACTGGGAGTCACCCTGGAGAGGGAAAGGGTCAAGTTTGAGGGATCTTGCTTTCAGGTCCCCCAGAGGCCAGTTCTCAGGATGAACCCTGCATGCAGACCTGGGAGTCACCAGCCCCTCACACAGCCGGTGTGGCTTTCCCTGGCTTGCTGCAGACTGTTCCAAAATGGCTTCTTGCCTCTCCTGAGCTCCCAGGGAATGGCATCTCATTCCCTATTGGTTGCAGAGCAGACTCTGAGTCTGCCCTTGGCTTCATGTCTCCCAGGGATAGTGTGCCCTGGATATAGTATACACCTCTACCCCGATATAACGCGGTCCTCAGGAGACAAAAAAATCTCACTGCATTATAGGTGAGACGGCGTTACATCAAACTTGCTTTGCCCCCCTCTCCCACCACCTCCCCAGTTCCTTGTTCCCTGAGACCCCTCCAGAGACCCCCATCCCTAATCACCCCCAGGACCCCACCCCCTACCCAACCCCTCCATCCCCTGTCTGCTATGACCCCTATCCATCCCTCCCTGACAGGCACTTACTGGCAGCGGCGGGAAGCGGAGCAGCCCATCCCCAGTCCACTCCACTCTGCCAGCTCCCAGCCGTGGTACTCTGCTTCCTGCCGTCGGTAAGTGCAGGGAGGTTGGGGAAAGGATGCCCCACACACACACACTCACCTGCGGCGGGAAGCGGAGCAACGCGGACCCAGCCCACTATGCTTTCCTTGCCCCAGCCATGTTGCTGGGGGGCTGCTGGGGAAAGGTCCTGCACTCACCTGGCGGAGTGGAGCGGGCTGGGGCCGGGCTGCTCTGCTTCTGCCACTGCTGGTGAGTGCTGGGGGGATCCCTTCCCCCAAGCTCCCTCCCTTGAGCGACACGGCTGGGGCCAGGGTGAGGGAAGCAGAGCGGGCTGCTCCCAGCCCCCCGCTAATCCCCCGGGCCACTCTGGGACTGCGGGGTCCCCAAAAGTGCCCTCCCACAGCTCCTGTCCCCCAGGCCCTGGGACGGGGGAGCCCTTGGCCACCCCCAAAACCCTCGGCCCCTTATCGAACCCCCCAGCCTGGCCCAGCACCCATAACACGCTGCTCAGAGTAGCGTGTCAGAGCTTTACCGCATTGTGTGCGAACCCGCCTTATATCAGGTCACGTTATTTTGGGGTAGAGGTGTACCTGGACTTTCAGAAATCCTTTGACCAGTCCCTCACAAAGGCTTCTAGGCAAAGTAAGCAGTCATGGGATAAGAGGGAAGGAATAAATGGTCAGTTTTCACAGTGGAGAGAGGTGAATAGTGGAATCTCTCAAGGGTCTGTACTGGGATGAGTGCCATTAAATATATTCATAAATGATCTGGAAAAGGAGGTAAACAGTGAGATGACGAAGTTTGCAGATGATACAAAATTGCTCAAGAGAGTTAAGGCCAAAATTGACTGAAAAGCATTACAAATGTGTCTCACAAAACCGGGTGAATGGGCATCAAAATAGCAGATTAAATTCAATATTGATCGGTGCAAAGTAATGCATATTGGAAACCACAATCCCAACTATACATAAAAATGATGGGGTCTAAGTTAGTTGTTACCACTCAAGAATGAGATCTGGGAGTCATCATGGATAGTTCTCTGAAAACATCTGCTCAGTGTGCAGTAGTCAAAAACCATTAGGAAAAGGATAGATAATGAGACAGAAAATACCATAATACTTCTATATAAATCCATAGTATGCTACCTCCTTGAATACACTGTGCAGTTCTTGTTGGTTCATTTCCAAAAAGATATTAGAGTTGGAAAAAGTACAGAGAAGGGCAGCAAAAATGATTAGGGGTATGAAACAGGTTCCATTTGAGGAAAGGGTAAAAAGACTGGGATTGTTCCTCTTAGAACAGAGACGATTATGGGGGGGTATGCTAGAGGTCTGTAAAATCTCGACTGATGTGGAGAAAGAGAATAAGGATATCTTATTTACCACTTCACATAACACAAGAACAAAAGGTCACCCCATGAAATAGGCAGCAGGTTTAAAACAAAATGACATGCTTCACACAATGCAGTCAGCTTGTGGAACTCACTGCCAGGGGATGTTGTGAAGGCCCAAAGTATAATTGAGTTCGAAAAAGAATTTGATAAATTCATGGAGGGTAGGTCCGTCAATAGGGTCGGGACAGTCCAGATGTTTGGGGCTTTTTCTTATATAGGTGCCTGTTATTCCCCACCCTCTGTCCTGATTTTTTACACTTGCTGTCTGGTCACCCTATCCATCAATGACTATTAGCCAAGATGGTCAGGGATGCAACCTTATGCTCTTGGTGCCTCTCAACCTGTCATTGCCAGAAGCTGGGACTAGATGAATCCCTCAATAATTGTCCTAATCTGTTCATTGCTTCTGAAGCATCTGGCACTGGCCATTGTTTGAAGACAGGATACTAGGCAACCTCCCTACCAAATTTTAAGTTCCTGGGCTAGGTTGTGGCCAGGGGAGGGGTGCCTCTCCTCCTGGCCAGGGCAGGTCCCCAGACAGGTTCCCTGAGCGCCTGTGTGATGCTAAATAGGCTGCTTTGCAATTGCGCAGCTTACAGGGAAATTAGGCCCCAGCAACCTTTTTTGATTTCCTCAAAAACTTTACTATGTTAAAACATCTTTTGGGTTTCATAGTGAAGTGCTCAAAGTCAGGAAGTGAGAGTTCAGGTTTCACGTGCAAATTTACTCCCTTGTGTGCATTATGATACATTTGTTAATTATGACATCTTATGCTATATTTCAATATAAAAATGTTTGTATCATAAAGACTTCTGTCTTCAAGGTAACACATCATCATCAATTTTACATTAACTTACATAAGTTATCAACTTCATTTAAAACAGCCTACACTAGTTTTCAAATAAAGATTATCATAATGCATTCAAGCTAGGAGGTAGAGTTAAAATTGTATATTCACACTTAAATTTTGTATTTCCTAACTTTTGAATACTTAGCTACGCAACCTTAAGATTTCCTTAAAATAGTTTGTAGTTTTAATAGTACTGTACTAATTGTGTGATTGAGTTGTGTAAAACAATTCAGCTAAATATAACAGGTTGCCTAGGCTTATCCATAGTTAATCATTTGTAGCATGAAGAAAAATAATAGGAAAAGAGAGTGCTTATTCTTTCATTTGTTTTATATTTACAATTGAAAGATATTCCCAAGAAATATTAAACCTTATTTATTTTTAAAGAAAATATTTCAACACTAATCATTCAACAAATTAATAATTGAACTTGTACTCTCTTAAACGCCAGTTGTTATTTAAAGTTGTTTAAAGAGAGGCCCTGAGTTGAAATTGTAGAAGTAAAATGATCAAGCTAGGTGTTTGAGAATCAAACCTATCTCAGAATACATGTGGAAAATGTAAACATTTTCATATGCTATAAACCATTTCAATGGCATACTCAAATATCCCTACTCTATCCAAATAAGCCTAAAAAACTTGGGGAAAAAAATGTATGATTTGTACTGGGAAAGTATATAACTTACTCTTTGTTTGTTGGTAAGATTTTAAAACAAGGTATGATGATGTTGCTGTGCTTGGGTTCCTGTGATAACTTTGAAGTCTGGTTTTGTTGCTGTTAACAGAATACTCCCAGCCCTTGGTTACACCAACCCACCCCTGTGACCTCAGCTGACAGTCTTGGGTTACTGAGTCACGTTCCTGTAAGACCATCCAGTGCAGATCCGCATCGGCCACTCAAATTGACAACACATTCTAGTCCACCATTGTCCAAAAATATAGTAGATCATCACAAAGAGTAAGTTCTCCATTATCTAAATAATTAAACTGATGTATAAGCTAATGTTTACAGTATGAGACTGTGAAGTTCAGTAGCTTGTATTTTCATTTACCTTCATTCCAATTCACTTGTAAAAATGCATGACATGGCATATGTAAAAGTGTGACAAAATATGCTCTCAAATAATAAGTAAAATTTTCAAATGCGCTGAAGTGGCTTAGGCGCCTAAATCCCATTTTAAAACTGAGGCACATTGACTTTCAATGGGACTTAAGTTCCTAAGTCACAAAGAAGCCTTTGAAAATTTTACGCAGAATAAAGAGATTCATCAGCTTTATTTTGTGTTAATAGATAATTTTGTTTGAGAGTTGAAGAATAGGTCTCTTAAATTCTGTTAGCATATTGTAGTATGTTTGTAACAAAATTTAATCTGTGTTAACTTTTTTCATACAGAGAATTTGAGAGGAAAGCATTTATTGAACCTTTACGTTCTGTTACAACTGCACCAGTGAAGACTGATCTGGAACACAGCAGAACACAGACTGCAAAAGAGAGTCATTTGCACAGACATTTTGTGGACCCAATGTTGAGTCAATTGCAGAAGCCACCTCAAGAGACAGGAGAGCGACTAAGCAAATATAAAGAAGAACATAGACGGATACTTCAAGAGAGTATTGAAGTTGCTCCTTTTACTGCTAAAATCAAGGCACTTGAGGGTGAGAGAGAGAATTATTCTAGAGTAACACCATTATCGTCTTCTAGCCCCAAAAGCTATGCAGTAAAACATGACAAAGAACCAGAGCGTTCTGTATCAGAACTTTATAAAATCAAGCATTCAGCACCACAGAGTTTGCCGCAAAGTAACTATTTCACCACCTTGTCAAACAGTGTAGTGAATGAACCACCAAGGTCTTACCCATCTAAGGAAGTTTCAAGTTTGTATGTCGATAAACAGAATAGTTGTCCTTCAACAGCAGCTAATCCCCAGTCTCTCAGTTCTTTTATTTCATCTCTTTCAAAACCTCCACCTTTGATTAAGCATCAACCAGATGGTGAAGTTTCAGTAAGCAAGATAACAGAGCAACCTTCCCATCAAATGACATCTCACTCTGTAAATTCTTTTAGAAATGACTGCAGAAGCCCTACTCAGTTGTCAGTTTCATCTTCAAATACGCTCCGAAGTATGCCTGCCTTACACAGAGCACCAGTGTTTCACCCTCCAGTTCATCAAAACCTGGAGAGAAAGGAAAGCAGCTATAGCAGCCTTTCACCTCCAACCCTAACGCCAGTGCAGCCAGTTAATGCTGGTGGCAAAACCCAAGAATTACAAAAACCACCAACTTTAGTACCTGAACCTAAGGAAGCGCAAACCATGTACAAGAGCACTTCTGAGCAGAATTTATCAGATATTTGGAAATCTAATAATGCTCCAAACAATGAAAAAGTTGAATGGCATGTTGAGCGAACCAGTGGAAAATCGCAGTCTGCCACAGCATCTGTCATTGTACGTCCACCTTCTAGTATAAAGTATGATAGTATGCCAGTAATGCAGTCAGCTTCCAAAGATCGAATTAATGAAAGATCTTCAACTGGGACATATCAACCAGATTGCCTAAAACCAGTGGAATCCAGAGACACTGGAAAAATAATTCTGCCAAATATGAACTCAGACGCTACACACACACATTATGAAAAGAACTTTCCGGCTGTGTCAGAAGGCAGCATTCCCAGTTCTGTCACACCTACCACAACTATAATGTGCAGTACCAAAACAGATGTAACCACATCTGCAGCCACAACTACCAGTGTTTCAAGCTGGGGTAGTTCAGAAGTGACTTATTCTTTATCACACACAGTTTTAGCCTGCACACCACTGGAATGTACCTCCTCTGGAACAGTAAGTCAGGTGGTGGCACGGACACAAGAAAGCAAGGTCAGCACCACAGCTCCAGTTACACCAGCCAGTGGCAAGACAGGAAGTGCCATTCAGCCCAACTCTGGATTTTCTGGCCCAACTGATTTTATCCATTTGAAAAAGCACAAGGCAGCATTGGCTGCAGCTCAGTTTAAAACTAGTAATGCCAGTGAAACTGAGTCTAATGCTGTGAAAAATCAGACATTTCCAGCTTCCATTTCCCTAGACAGTACTATCGTCTGCAATACAATAAACAAAGCCAACTGTGTAGGCAATGGGCAAGCTTCCCAGACAAGTCAGCCGAACTACCACACAAAACTGAAAAAGGCTTGGCTTACTAGACATTCAGAAGAAGATAAAAACACTAATAAAAAAGAGAATTCAGGGAACAATGTATCAGAAATTATTAAGCCATGTACTGTCAATTTAATAGCTTCTACATCTAATGATTTACAAAATAACATAGAAAGTACAATCCTAGCAGATAAATTTGTGAAAGAAGATAAACATACAAGAAGAAAAGCAAAAAGGACTTACGAATCTGGCTCGGAATGTGGAGACTCTGATGAAAGTGAGAGCAAGTCAGAGCAAAGGACTAAACGGCAGCCTAAGCCAACTTACAAAAAGAAACAAAATGATTTGCAAAAGAAAAAGGGTGATACAGAGGAAGAAGTAAAACCCAATGGTGTTCTTAGCAGGAGTGCCAAAGAAAGAAGCAAGATGAAGTTACAGAGCAGCAGTAACAGCAGTAAGTATATCAGTTGATCTGAATTAGAAAAGATAAGAAAATAGATGGACATTTGTGAATTACAATACTATTAATAAATGGAGGGTTTGTGATATGATAATACATGAATGAGAATAGAGCTTAAAAGGGTAGTGTCAGAGGTTGGTAGACCTGCAGATTCACAAATTCCGATCCCATCTGTAATGTCTTAATTTGAGAAATTTGTCTTTTTTTATGTCTATATGTATTAGCACAAACTGTTTCTTGGTTTGAACATGTAAATAAGCCTCTCAATTTAAAGTAAACAAACTGTTGTACACATGCTCTGTCATAAAGTGTCAACACCAGTATGTTTGCAGTCACACTTGGGTCAGTCATACCAATTTTTAAAAATGAATAAAAACTTCAACCCAAGACTATATGAACATCTGTATTTTTGGGGTGGTGGGCTTCCATTTGAGGGGTCTTTTTTATTGCCAGACCTTATTTCTTCCGGGCACTCTGTTGATGTGGCTTTACATTTAGGGTAAAAAGAGTACTTTAGAGAGAAGTGTGAGAGAGCCCCTCCTCCTGTGGTACCACTGCTGCAATCTAAGGGAATGAAGAATAAACTTGGAATTTGTCTCGGATGGTGTGGTATTGTCACAGATACTGGACTGCAACTAAACTTTGCAGGAAATAGAAACTGGTCTAGAAGCAGGAAAGACTTTATTTAAAGTAAAATGTTTGAAAGAAAATGTATCTTATTTTTTATGAATGTCTAATATATTTCTTATTTAAGAAAAAAATGGTCAGTTTCTTACAACATTGGTCTAGTGTGAAATTCCCTGTTAAATCACATTTCATAAGGTTTTTATTAAGCTGGTACAAAGGATGGATTTTGATCTTTATCTGAATTTCTTGGCTTCTCGGTTTCACAACCTTATGTTATTGAAAGATTCTGTAATTGTTTGAGTTTTAATTTGTGTTAAGTGCTACCAGTTCTGCAACCTGTAGGAGATACTCTGGACTGGATCAAGTGCTGGTACAGTACTTGGTCTACTTCTTTTGTCTTTAATTTTAATCTTTTTACGAAGGGGAGGATTAAAGACAATGTAGTAATCAAGTTTTTTCTAAATCTCACTCAGTTTTTACTAATTCAGGACCTGAAGTTGAATCTCACATTTAGTCACACATTCAACCAGTGCTGGATGATCCTCCTACTGTAAGGAGATAACATTTGTGGGGTTAGTGTAGAGGACAATTGTGTACTCATGTAGGGGCATGGATTAGATGGCTTAACTGGAAAGTCCTTTGGTATTTTATCTGCTATTTTATCTGCAAGATAGCTGGGGACTTAAAGAATTACCTTCCCTGTAGCACAGAGTATTATGCATTAAAATATGGACATATCCTATAGCATCAGTTTCCTGTGATATCAGGGGAGAGGAGGCTGAGCAATAGTAGGTCTTGTTCCTTCCTGTCATCTTCATCCTCCTCCTCATTGTTCTTTCTAACAGATTAGTGTTTGATATTAATATCTATCTATTTTGGGTACTTACATAGACCATGTTACATTATTATCTGAATCTTCACAGTCCTTAATGTATTTATTTCTGCAACAAGGCTGTGAGGTGGAGAGTAGTATTATCCCTATTTTATAGATGGGGAACTGAGGCACAGAGACACTGTGACTTGTCAAAATTTATAAGAAATCTGTAGGAAACAGAACTCAATCCAAGTTTGTGCAGTCCTATGTTAGCACCCGAACATTTGAACCATCCAGTATCTAATATGCAGGTTTTGCCCAGCCTCACAGGATATGGACTTTCAGGAGTAAAGGCAGTTTGAACTGATAGATACCCCATCTCTTTGTGCAGATAAAACTAGTCCCATTTTTAAACAGCGCTTGAATCCTAAAAAAAGATGTGCCAGAACTCACTTCTCCCTTGGAGCCTGCTGGGTTCACTCACTCACAGGCAGCGAAGGGGGATTAGGATGAGGCACTATGCCTCTGGCAGGACCCTTCAGTCTATATAGTGGCAAAAGGCACTCCCCTACTCCTCAGCCTGGTGGGGGAGAGAGGAAGTGGTGCAGCTGCACTGACCATATAGGGGGTAGGGACAGGGTTGCTATGAAGAGAGGGAAGCCTCCCTTCCATGCACCTAGCCAGCTCTTAGGAAAGGCCCAGCAGCTGCCACCTCTGCTCCAGGCCATGCTTGGGACAGCAATGCAGGCGGCTCACCACACAGGATCCCATGCCTCATGGAACCCCCAGCACCTCCCATTCTCCATGGAAGGCCCTGGTGCTGCACAGTATCCCCCAGCTGCTGACCTTCTTGTGGCAGGGCACTCAGAGAAATGCTGTGGCCTGTCCTTCCAGCCTGCAGCACCAGGACTCTGGCATGGGCTCCCACGATGGGTAGGGATTCAGGTGCCCCAGCTGCAATCTTGTACTAGAGAGGGGTCTCCAGCCATGGGGCTGCCCATGCTGCTGTCTCAGGCCTGGCCTGAAGAGGAGGCAGTGGCTGCTGGGTCTCCATTCAAAACTAATCAAAAGTGGGTGGGGGTGAAGCAGGCTGCCCCCCTCTTCCTTGCACCCTTGTCCAAAGTAGTAGAACACTATTCCATCTTCCCAAAAAAGTTCTAAAACACCGTTCCGGAGCACACGGGCACCAGAGCACTGCTTGTAAAAGTTATTAAAATGAAAGATTGGCCAAATAGCAGTGTATATTTAAATTGTGTTTCTGCTTTGAAATGTGATTGTGAAAATTGCAGCATTATACTCGACAGATCTGCTCCTTGTGTGTATTCAGTTTCAGATCTGCTGAGTTAAATGATAAAAATAAGTTCTTATTGCTTTTTGCTCCTGTTAGACTTGTAAAACCAACACATTTGAGAGCTGAATTCTGTTCTTCCTTGTGCATAATTAACAAATTGTTTAAATTCCAGTTACTTTACATAGAACTGCACCAAAGTAATCATATGTATTTAACTCTCCTTGTTATTGAATCCCATTACTGTTCTGGAATAATCATGTGTTGTGGCCACACTTTTCTGTGGAATATCTACCAAAATGATATACCACATACAAGAGAAAAGTACATTTGGTTTATATGCGTGATATGTAAATCAGAAATAAAATGGTTAAAAGCAGTTTTATCTACAGAACATTAGATTTGTAGCCACATTTTTCAAACTTGCATGCTTAAAGTTAGGCACCAAGTAAAGGTAGCTTCACTTTAGAAATGCTGAAAGTTTACCGTTCCTATTGAGTTCTACATATAGATAATTTATAAATTTCTCTTGCCTTAAGTTTTTGTTGTTTTTTTCAGCTGGCATACCTCGTTCAGTATTAAAAGACTGGCGCAAAGTAAAGAAGCTGAAGCAAACCGGAGAATCCTTTTTGCAAGATGACTCTTGCTCTGAAATAGGGCCCAATTTGCAGAAATGCAGAGAATGTAGACTCATTAGAAGTAAGAAAGGTGAAGAACCAACTCACTCTCCAGTATTTTGTAGATTTTATTACTTTCGTCGGTAAGTTCACTATTTTTTTACAAAGTTAATTTTTGGTTTGAAAAAACCCCTTCCTTATAGTCATGTTTATATTTCTCAGTTCCTTTTGTGTACTGGCCCTGTTGTAGGTTGAAAGAGGCAGGCTTTGTGTAAAACTGCAGCATTATACCAAAGACATCTGAACAACTAACCAGCCTTCCTGAGCCATAAAAAAGATGCAGTAGTGGTTTTTTTCAGTCTAGCTTAGAGAGAGAAATCATTAATCTGTCCTTAAATTGGTGGGAAAGAGCCTTGAATTCACACACAAATCACTCAATTCTGGTAATACCCCTCAGGCATGATTATGGGAGTTTCCCTAGACAACAGTGAGAATTTGACCCCTTCTTCTTACAATTGCCTTTGGCCTACGTATGCAGAAGATGATTTCCCAGAATACACTGTACCATGATTGGTGAAATACAATGCTACTGTGGAAGTAGAGCAAAACTAGGTGTTGACTTGTACAAGTGGAATACTTACCAATGTAGACTCATTCACTAAGAATTTGAACACTCAGTTGCTGTTACACAGACTGATTTTTGATTACTTCAGTGTTTGGCTTAAAATGTTTTTCTGTACTAAAGTATACATACACGGCAATGACCTGCTTACTGAAAGTACTGCTGTGTTCTCCTTAGATTTGTTCTTTTGAGGAAAGAGAGTATTGGAGGTTAACTGAAAGCATAGAACAGTTTTGCTACCATTTTAAAATTCAATCATTTACTTTAAAAAAAAAAAACAACAACAAAAAACTTTAATTTTAAATGTATTGTAGTATCAAAAGGAGTTCATTTTCATTGTACCATAGACGTGAGATCTGAATTTAAAATCAAGATTGCTTTATTTCTAAGCGTCTTATCAGGCTTTACTGTAATAAAAATCAATGGATTATTTTTGCTACCCGCCGATTAAGGTGAGGGGGATCATTTTTGTTAGTGTAACAGTGGTCATAAATTATATTTCAGTCCTGAATGTAGGACATTGAGTTTTACTGATGCTGATACTATTAAAATACTTCATATATGTATCTATTTATAAATAAACTAGTGTAAATTATTTTGTATTATAAGAAATTATATTGTTCAACAATACTGCTTTGATGCAGGCTTACTGAGACCATTACAACTACTTGGAAAATATTTCAAATGTTTTTTTTAATTAAAATGATACAAAGTAGGACACCATACAAATTTTAGGCATTTCAAAGGTAAGAAATGAGCTGACCTGGTTGCCTGGAAGTAATGATCTGTGCTGCCATATAGAAACCAAAGTTCAGGTTTGAGATCCTTGTTCACTTGACCGGCAGGAGTGTTAATATACAGAAAATAGGCACAGATTGAGTGATCACTGTCAGCCATCCTCCAAGAATCGGAGAAATGAATTAGATCAAAATTTTGTTGGCAAAAAAAGAGAGAGAAATGCCTTATATTGGCATCAGTTTATTAATTTATGTGGTGATAAGTGTTAAAGGGAGAGTCAAGTAAATTGGATCGAACAAGTGATTTACCTGAGCAGTTATTCTTTAGCTTCAGAATGTCCTCATTATTTCTTCTTAAAACTGAACTTTTTAGCAACAGAATTTGTTCTATAGAAAACTTGTTTTTCCTGTTTGCCTTAAAGTTAATATTAGTCTTTTTATCAGCTCTGGAGGACTTGCATTGAGGTATCTGGTTCAGGTCATGTGAAAATATGAATTTGGTTTCATCCAAGTCACTTAATCTACAACTTAAGATAACAATTCAGTTTCATACAATTATCAGTCTCCACTCTAGAGAGGAAACAGGGTTGAAACAAAAGAGGCATTGCAGATCAAAAATGAAAGGGTATTGACAAAATAGTGGAAGGAAGCTTAGACGAAGCCAGTACTATTAGTTCCTCACTTGGTGGAACATTAGATTCACTTTAATAATAATAGTAGTAGTATAAGTTAAAAAAAAAAAAAAAAAAAAGATATGAGGGGTGGGGACAGGGCGAAGGAAAGAGAGGGTATATGTGTTTGCTACTGCAAAGATTGAACCTGATTAACCTGGTCAGTATTCTTTTATAATAGCATTGTACAATATATGCAGTCTCCATGCAGACATATTTGTTAAAATGGTTTTTAATAACAGCAAACAAAGTTTAGAGTGTAAAGTATAATGAGATATATAGTTAAAACTATTTGTTTCCATTTTTTAGGTTGTCTTTTAGTAAAAATGGAGTGGTTAGGATAGATGGTTTCTCTTCTCCTGACCAATATGATGATGAAGCAATGAGTTTGTGGACACATGACAATTATGAAGATGATGAAGTAGACCTAGAAACTTCTAAATACATTTTAGACATCATAGGTGATAAATTTTGTCAGCTAGTAACATCTGAGAAAACAGCCATGTCCTGGGTGAAGAAAGACGGTAAGGAAATCTTTATATTCTTTGTATTATTCTATAATTCTACATGAAAGATTATAGCTCAGGTTTTAGGCTTCTCTGTTTGATCCTTCCATATATTCAATGTAGCTGCATGCTAAATCCTTTCATTGGCACTACAGGAATGCATTAAGAAAGGCTATCTGCGTGTGCCACACATCCTGTTTAAGGAAGGAATAATTATTTCTGTATTTTGCTACGGAAATTTTCTAGTTAGTATTTGTCATTGATTTTTATATCTTACTTTGCAAAAATATTGATTCTTAATGCAGAATTTTGCTACGTAATAGTCATAATGCAGTCAAATTTGTGCATATTTAAGACTTGTGTATATAGGGTCACTTTTGGATTTTTTCTTTAATTGCTTCTGAGAGGAAAATCGTGATTGGTATTTTTCGATGAACATTTATTTCTGTGCTACAGTTTACAGATGTTTGCCTTTAAATTTTGATTCTTCTGTTTATTTTGTGTTTCAGCCAAAATTGCCTGGAAGAGAGCAGTGAGAGGAGTCCGTGAGATGTGTGATGCATGTGAAGCCACATTGTTTAACATTCATTGGGTCTGCCAAAAATGTGGGTTTGTGGTCTGCTTAGATTGTTATAAGGCAAAGGAAAGGAAGAGTTCTAGAGGTCAGTTTATAATTTTATATGAACTAGACCATTCTCTGTGTTGTTTATTGTAACATGTTCTAGAATTGCTGCTCCAGAAGGTTCAGTGTCTTTCTGTAACCAATAAATGCTATTCTTTTTGCGTAAAGCACAACTTTTTCCTATTTCTCAAAGCTTTCTCACTTTTGTCATGATAATATATAAAACCAACCCTTCCAAAAAGAACTGTCACAGTTATGGAGCTAACTGACCCTCTACCCTTTTTGTTTTCTTTGAATACATCCTCCCAGGTTTTAGACCTCGTGCCCTTACCTGTCTCAAGGTTAAATTTTGCAATTCTTCCTCTTTTATACTGGGACTCCACGTGCTCCACTCTATGTATGCTAACCACGTGTTCCATGAAGGCTTGTCTTGATTTGAGCACCTCACTTTGGGAACCTTTGACCAGTAATACAGACCAACAGCCATCTTAAAAGAAAATAATTTTATGTAGTACAGTATACTCCTGATTTTCCAAAACCCTATTATCTGAACCTCCACAGTATTAAAATACCTTCTTTATCTCCCAGCAATGCCAGCATGAATAATAGAGCAGAGACCCCTGGAAGCAGGAGAGGCCACCCAACTGCTGAATGGCTCCTGTGATAGTGCAGGAAGCCCTCTGCAGCCCTACCATCATGGGAGTGAGTGAGTGGGGCAGTGACGGAAAAGCTACAGAGGGCTACCTGCACTGACGCAGGGCCAGTGACACCCGATCCCAGCGGTCACAAGGTGTAGGGAAGACTGTGGTCCTGGTAGGGCACAGCAGAGTCCTGACCAAGGGTCTCTGCCTCACTAGGACTGCAGCCTATAAATTTGTATATAAAATTTTCCCTCTTACATAGGTGAGCAGCAGGTTTTGAATCCACAACAGTCAGTTCTGCAGCTCAGACCTCTTCTGATTTAGTTATAGGAGTAATTTGTGATTGAAACAGGCAGTTGTCTTTTATGTGAATGATCTTATAAAGGGAGACATGACAAACTGTTTGCCGGGGGTTATGTAACTATTTGGGAGATGACACTGGAATGTTAGGTATCAGGATTCCTGGATTGTATTCCTGGCTCTGGGAGCAAAGCATGGTCTTCAGCAGGGGTCCCCAACACGGTGCTCACGGGCACCATGGCACCTGCCTTGGCATCTATGTGCTCCCACCTCCTGCCCGCCAGAAAAGTAGCTGCTGAAATGCCGCCAAGAAGTGGCAATGTCAAGAAGTGCTGCCGCCGAAATGCTGCTGATTTTCAGTGGCGACGCCTCTTGAAGACGCTACCTCTCGGCGGCGTTTCAGCGGCGACGCTTGTTGGCATTGCTGCATTTCGGCAGCTGCTTGTCCGGCAGCCACGCTCCTCGGCGGCTAGTCGTCAGGCGCCCAGCACATTGAAAAGGTTGGGGACCACTGGTCTACACCCTGCATAACCAAACATAAATTTTAGTTTTAGAATTATCCAAAATGTGCTATGTCTGTCAGCATTTTATTTTTTGAGAACATTGTTTGAACATTTACTAGTTCTGCAACCTGTGAGTGATTGTTCTGTTGTACAATATCTATTAAATGTGCAAAATTAAAAGCTAGGAAAATACACAATTATGAAGCTGTCTTTACACATACAGCTATATAAAATAAGAGATGATTTAGTTATATTTTTAACTTTGCTGTCAGGCACTTTAGGCATAATACTTGTGTATTGTACTATGATCAGGAATAACCTCCAGTTCTGTAATTAGCTCAACACAGCCCCCTGTACCAACGGGATGCTCTGTTGACTTCACTGGGGCTCTTGTGTAGCTGTCCACCCACACAGAGCTCATTGTGGGATTGGAGTGCAGATTAGAACTGATGTACAAACGTTGCTAGATATCAGTAGGGGAAGGCCTTCCCTAATTCTAGTTTCTATGTATTCTTCTAAAGGTCAGTTACAAAATGTGCATGTAATATGCTAATAATAAAATTTGAGTAAATGTTTTGAGACCTGTTGTACGATAGTGGTATTTTGTTCTTGGTATATGACACCTACATGATTGTTTTGAAATTGTATTCTTTAAAGTTGTCCTGTAAAGTGAGTTACAAAATTATTTCACTTTTAAGAGTATATGCTTAATGTTTCTAAGATCCAGGAAAAGAGAGGTATTTGGTGCATTGTATATTTAAAGCATATTTTCCTTACATTATAAAATGTGCCGAACATCTCTTAGCCTGCCTATTTGGGGCATGCAACATATATTGCTACAGCTGAGTAAAACTGAAAATAGATTTGATCCATTAAAGATAGGTAGCATGGTACAGTAGATGGAATATCGGACTGGGTTCCGTTCCCATCTCTGCCCAAGATAACGCAGCAGATCAGTGGCAAGTCACTTCCCTGACTTGGCCTTTTTTTTTCTTCTTCCACCCTTTGCCTTTGCCTTAATATGTGTTTGTACAGTGCCTCGCTAAAAGAGGCCCCCCTCAGTAGGGTCTGTATGTGCTACTGTAACAGTAGAGATTTTGACAATACAAGCTGTTATCTACTCATCTTTCTATACTATGTTAGGAATTGTTCAGTGAGCTAACTTTAGTTGCCTAAATGGCAACTGTATGATGGATTTTTTACTCAGGCAAAAATAACAGATCTAAATATAATAAAATGAATAAGCAAGGATCTATGTTGTGGATGCTACTGTCTTTGCTTCTATTTTTATTAAAACCCCATTCTGTTCTCTTCTCTGTCAAACTGTTACAAACAAAATGTTTGTCATACAAAATACCAGTATAGAACCTCAGAGGAGTGTAAATGTAGAGGCTTCTAAACAATGGATTGGGAATATCTGTGAATTATATGATTTAAGTAACAAAGCCACAGGTGAAATAAAATAACTGGGAATGTTATTTTACAGATAAAGAATTATATGCTTGGATGAAATGTGTGAAAGGACAGCCTCATGATCACAAGCATTTGATGCCGACTCAAATTATTCCAGGCTCTGGTATGATCGCATAAAAACAATTTATTTATCATTTCTTTCTGTGGGGAAAGACCACATTAATTTTAAATAGAAGTTCTAGTAATTTCTGATATTACTTTTCAAAGCTAGCTGTAGCACAATATATCCTCACCAAATAAGTGGGGAGTACAGATTAGGGATTGGTGCAGAGGAACGTGGAGGACAGGACAGAGGTGAGAACTGGTGGATGTGTATGCAGGGAAATATAGAGCACAGGGAGGCAGGGAAGGGGAGAAAGTAAGGTTTACACTTGGCCTGCTTTACGCTTCTCCAGAGTGGTCTAAAGCAGTCAGAATGTACTAGTAAATCTGACCATAAATGTTAAAATTTAAAAAAATATTGTGTTGACATTATATGCTTTCCAATAATAGAAACATTACATGGTAACATTCTTTTGGGGATTCTTGTTTATTTTTCATGAGTGAAATTATTAACAAACTTTTTAAGAAGTAGAAAATTTTCAGATAGTGAAACTATTGTGGTGCAGTTTAGGTTGAAAGTATGAATGTATAATTTAGGGTAAAAAGAAATACAAGAATATTTCAATTAGCCCCAAAACAAGCTTTGTAACCCCCCAAAAATTCAGACTTTAACTTAAAAGAAATCAAAACATTTAAGTATGGAATACCTAATACAATTGGGGGGACCTGAAGAACCTTAACTCGGCCCTTTAGTGATACCATAAGGGGAAAAAAATTAAAAATCAAATGTATCTTTAAACAGTTTAAGTAAAATCATTCTAAATAGAACAACAAACGCATAATAAATATAATCGTATGGTTATTGCTTGGTATTATTTCAGGGGAGAGTTAGGGCCTCCAAGCAAACTTCACAGATTTAGATTTCTAACTCTCAAACACACAAATGCCATACCAAAATTGGGTTAAAAATATTTAAGTTGCCAAATGAAGCACTCATCTCAGAAAATGCCAATGTTAAGACTGCCTGCATATCCTCAGTTCTGTCCCCTTGTGCACATCCATTATTATGTAGTGTTTTAAATAGGGATGTAAAATATTACATAGTTAACCGATAAGTATTAGTCTTTTCGTTAACCCCTCCTCATTCATCCACCTCCTTCTGGCTGACAGTCAGCTAGTAGAAGACCTTGCTGGCGGCCAGGGCCTGTGCATGCGTCTCGAACAGGTTCTTCTGCAGCAGAGACTCCATTTAGGATGCTGGTAAGAGGTGACTGTAGGGGTGGGCATCACCTTTTTTTTTGTCAAGATGTGTCTCCACACAGAACCAAGTGGGGATCGTGCAGAAAAATAGTATGTGATATATAATTAAACACTGTTTCTTAAAGCTTGTACAAGAGGGAGAATTAAGAACAAGAGGACAATCTTAACGTTGTTTCTTTATTTGTGAGTGCTTAAGAATCTTTTGAGCTTTTGGTATGGAATATAAATAGTTTTATAACACCATCACACTTTTGTAAAGAGGATCACAAAATAAACTTACATTGTTCATGAAAGAACTGTTAATGGTTTTCTTTATTCCTACTTTAACTTATAGTTCTGACAGATCTTCTAGATGCAATGCACAGTCTTAGAGAGAAATTTGAGATTAAATCCTACTGTCAGTGTACCAGCAAACAGAACATGCAAACTGGGAAGTTCCCTGCAATGAATGGTGTCTCTCAGGTGAGTCTACAATATATTTAAGTTTGGAGTTTAGTGTTTAGACATGTTGATAATTGTTTAATTTTTAAAAATATTTGAATAATATCAATAAATCAACTTTTTCATGAATGTTATATAATTATTTTGTGTAATATATTGGCAAATTACCATTGTCGCTACTCTTTTGCTCATATTAAAACAAAGTACTATATTTAAAAATAAAATTATTCTGCTCTATAGGTTTTACAGAATGTCCTTAATCACAGTAATAAAATTTCTCTGTGCATGCCTGAGTCTCAGCAGCCGAATACCCCTCAAAAGTCTGAGACAAATGGCAATACAAGTCCAGGGAGTGATGTAAGCGCAGACAGCAAGTTAACTCCACCAGAATCCCAGTCACCACTGCATTGGTTAGCTGATCTAGCAGAGCAAAAAGCCAGAGAGGAAAAGAAAGGTAAATATTAGAGTTGCTAATGGTAAGTGCGTGGTTTTGGGTGCTCCAGGAATTCCTGTTGAACTCACTATAAAAAAAATTCCATATTGGGTTTGATTTGTCATACGTAATTAAAATGTCACATTCCCTAATCTTATAAACTTTGTGCTGCCTTCTAGGGGCATCAGAACTGGTTATCAATTAATTATTTGTTGAATATAATAGAGAAGCCACTAGTGGAATGCATGTGTAATGTGTTAGTGTTTCCCAGCCTCTCTCAGCTACAGCATCTCTCATTTGTGACAGGTGCACACTCAGCTACATGTCTGAGATGTTGAGGAAGGCCTTTTCATGGTACACTGTTTGACTGCATTTTGAAGGATCTAATTCATCCTCTGGTGTGTTTTCAGGTGAATAAAGCACTAGTGCTACAGTATATTACCACCACTATAAAATGCAGGATACCAGTGTTCGAATTTCTACATCATGACACAACCATGTAAATATCAAAAAAATATATTTTTTATTTTAGAAAATAAAGAATGTCCTCCTGGAAAACATACTAAAGAAGAGAGAGACCAAGACAGTTTAGAGTCTCTAAATTGTAAAACATCTCCTCCTGTGTCCCAGAACAACGAACAGGGCTCAACCTTACGAGACCTCCTGACTACAACAGCTGGCAAATTGCGTCTGGGCTCTACAGATGCTGGCATTGCTTTTGCTCCAGTTTACTCTACAGGAACAACAGTGAGTGTATTACCAGAATGCATGGGGTTTTGAAAATTCACACAATGTTTTGGTACATTTGAATTAGATGTATTAATTAATTAAATGACTCTTGCTTTGAATATTAATTTATAATTAAATATGTAAGTAAATATCACTAAAGCTTCCCTGAAAGAAAGGTAATGTGCATGTTTAATGATGATTGATACTTATTGTAAATAATTTGGACATTTATTTAGATTAAACATTGACTTAGTACTTTAAAGAGAGATGAATATATTCATTGTCATTTTAACTGCAGTTGCCTGATTCCAGATGATTATTTCAGTAAACATTTCTGTGGGTGCAGTATATTAGTATATAGTTTATATTTATATTTAATATTTCTGACGTTCTGTTGAAGAAGGTAAATCTGAAATTTCCTATTAAACTATTTTTGTTTTTCCACAAGGGTGGCAAAGGTGGAAGGACTGTGCCAAACATTCTTGATGACATAATTGCTTCAGTTGTAGAAAACAAGATTCCACCAAATAGACCACCAAAGATAAACGTAAAATCTGAACTGAAGGATGGACCAAAAGATGGTCAAAAGTCTATTCTGGATGATTGCAGTAAATTCTATAGCGATATTCCACATTCATGGATCTGTGATAAGCACATTTTGTGGCTCAAAGATCATAAAAACAGCAGCAACTGGAAACTCTTTAAAGAGTGCTGGAAACAAGGAAAGGTACATATCGAAATGCAGTTCTATTATGAAAAGTGACTCTGGGTACAGGATTCCATGCTTGTGTGTCTTGAGACTTTCAGATCCATTCTGCCCAGTTTACAAGTAAAATTATGCTAATTCAAACTGTGGGAGAGAAACAGCATATTAAACGCACTTATCTTCATAATTATAATACTAGAAGATGGAATTAAATTAGCCACTCTAACTATATACATTACTAACAGGCATTTGCAGTTACAGAAGAAACTGGGATGGGGGAATGAAAATAATCCAGACTGATTGAGATTAGAAAATGAGACTGTTTAAAGAAAAGAAAAGCATAGATACATGACATTGGACAGAACTTCATGTGTTCGTATTTGAAATGGTTTTTCACAACAGTAAGGGTTGGAAATGCAATTTTTGTTTAAACGGAAACTTAAGTTCTAGGTGTTGAAAGCTAAAGTAAATAGACAGCTCAAAATCTATAGGAACTGAGCAATAATGCTCCCTGTGCACTGGGGACAATTTCTTATCATTAGAGACCAGCCAAATTTATTTTATAGGTTATTTAATAAATGTAAGTATTGTGTTCCTTTTGGTGGTTTTGTTGTATGAATCAAAACTGAAGTTTGTCTCACTGGTCTGCCACATTTACTAGCTTGTGAGGTTGTATAAGCAGAAAATGTAAATACATATGCTAAGAAGCACTAAATGTATAGCAAAAAACTTTAGAATGACTTGAGCTCTTCAGTATTGTGTGTTCTCCTTTGAGTGCTTGCTCATGTCAATTCCAATTTAAGTGTGCACAGGCTCATGTGCACAGTTGTTGGAGATTTCTGCCTTAGTGGTATCTGTAGAGCTGGCTCTGGCGCCCCCTGGCGTGGCACTCCCATGCGGTGGTATATCAGGTGCCACCAGCCCTGCACCCTCTCAGTTCCTTTTTACTGCCCGTGACAGTTGGTTGAGTACCTTGTCTTGCATCGCAAGAGCAATAGCAGTTTTTCCTCATAGACTTCATTCTGTTCGTCGTCGTATATAGTTCATAGTAGATAGTCATAATGTTAAATTAGTAGTCACTCCACGTGACTGAAGCCGCTCCATCCCTGGCACCAAAGGGTAAGCCCAACAGGGTGCAAAAGCATAAGCTGGCAGAACACCCCTGGTCACCAGACCGTAGACCTCTTTCGTCGTGACCTTCGGCATTGCACCCTAGCTCTCTGGCGAGGAGGCCTAGGTTCCCGACAAGATTCCCGTATACTAGGCGTGGGACTCCGGACTCGAGGCACCATTCCCTGTACCGCCGGTACCAGTGAACATCTATCCACAGGTCACTGAGGCATCAGTCACCCTCAGGTGATCTCCTTAACATCGATCACAGTCCTGGAGGGGTCATTCAGGATCTCAGCACTGGTCTTGTTTGCCCCAATACCGTTCCTCAGGCAGGCGGCACCGCTCACCATCACCCCGCCCACCAGGGTCAGTAGACAGACTCAGGAGTCAACAGCCCCGCCGTGGTTGCTGGAGAGCCAGTGGTCGGGGTCAGACCACGACTTCAGCCCGTCGCTGACGAGGGACGATTCTCCACTAGCGTGGGAGACTGGGACAGCACCAGCCACAGTGCTGATGCAGCAGGGACAGTACCTGCCCCCCCAGTGGCAGTACTGGAACTCACGGGGGAGTACCGGTGATGCCGGTCCAATACTGCCAACCCTCCCTGGCCTTATCGGACAAGCGAGCTGTGGCACTGCTGTCAGATCAGGGTGCTGAGGTGGTGCACCACGCCGAGGGAGCCCTCCCCCGACAAGGACAGAGACAACACCCTCCCACAAGCTCTACAGTTACCTTTGTCATCCCCAGACAAGGCAGTAGCTGGGCCATCCCACACTAGCAGCCCTCTGGACGATTTTAAGGGGCACCAGGCCCTCCTTAAATGGGTGACTGACAACCTTGGCCTGCAGATTGAGGAGTCGCTGAGGAGGCAAACCTCTTCAGTGTCATCTCGGCCACCGCACTGGCTAAGATTGTGTTGTCTGTCCACCCAGGGGTGCTCAAAAATGCCAAATCAGTGTGGCAACCCCCTCCTCCATTCTGCCAATGTCAAAGAAAGCGGAAAAGAAATACTATGTCCCTGCAAAGGGTTTTGAGTATCTCTATTCTCATCTGCCCGCAGCTCCACTGGTCATGTCCATGGTGAACGAAAGGAACAGACAGTGCCACCTGAGCGGCACGCCAAAAAATATAGGCTGAAAGACCAGACCTGTTTGGCAGGAAAGTTTATTCAATGGCCAGCTTACATTTTAGGGTCTCTAACCACCAGGCCCTGCTGGAACATTGTAACTTTAGCCTGTGGGACTCCCTTAATAAGGTGACAGAGGCCATCGCACAGGACCATGCCCAAGAGTTCGCTGCGTTGGTGAGCGAAGGCACGGCAGTGGTGTGGTCAGTCCTCCAATTGGGATGTGACGGACTTGGCTGCCCGGGAGGTCGCATTGGCAGTGGCCATGAGACGCAACTCCTGATTGCAGGCTTCTGAGCTGTCCCAGGAGATGCAGACCACGATCCAGGACCTCACATTTGAGGGTTTGGGGCTCTTCTCTGAGCTGACTGACTCTAGGCTCCATGGACTCAAGGACTCCCATGCCACCTTCCACTCCCTGGGCTTGCACACCCCTCAGCAGGCCAGGAAGCCATTCTAACCGCTGCCTCCTCAGTTGCAATCTAGGTCCTGGGGGTCTCCCAGATCTGACTCCTACAGGAGGAAGAACAAAGATAAGGGGCCTAAGAGACACTACCCATCCTCTTCCCACCTGGCTGCCCAACCTGATCCTCCCAGAATTCAGGGAGGCCAGAAGCAGTCATTTTGAGGGTGCGCTCAGGGATGGTACTCCAGCCAGTGTACTGGATCCAACCCTCCCTTTCCTCAACCACCTCTGCCCTCTCTGGTTGGCCTGGTCCCATGTCCTCTCGGACTGCTGGGTGCTCAATACAGTTTCGTTGGGCTACAGCCTGCAGTTTGTAGCTGACTATCTCTCCCACCCTCCTCCTCCGTCCCTCTTGGGACCCTTCTTATGAGCAACTCTGCGTTCAGGAGGTCAAAAACCTCCTGTGGCTGGGGCCAGTGGAAAAGGTTTCTTGGAACATGGAAGACGGAGGGTTTTACTCCTGTTACTTCCTAATTCTGAAGGCAAAAGGGGGCCTCAGACCCATCCTAGACCTGCGTCACTTCAACAAGTCCTTCAAGAAGTTTGAAGTTTTGCGTGGTCTCTCTGGCCTCCATCATTCCCTCCCTGGATCCAGGAGATTGGTATGTCACCCTTGATTTAAAGGATGCATACATCCATACTTCCATCTTCCCGGGGCACCAGCACTTCCTCCACTTCATGTTGGGCCAGTGCCATTTCCAGTTCACGGCGATGCCCTTTGGTCTCTTGTTGACCCTGAGAGTATTCACAAAGTGTATAACGCCAGTGGCCGCTTACCGGAAGTGTCAGGGGTCCAGGTATACCCCTACCTCGATGACTGGTTGATAAGCAGCCAGTCCCCAGATCAGGTGCGGAGGCATCTCGATGTGCCACCTGTCGTGAAAGTCACCCTTAACCCCAGTGCAATGCAGAATTCATTGGAGCGGTCCTTGACTTCACTCAGGCCAGGGCCTTCCTCCCTGAGACTCAGTTGCAGGCCATGGCAGACCTCATCGCGGGCCTGCGGGTCCACCAGCTCACCACCGCTCACACGTCTCGCCTGAGACTGTTGGCCACATGGCAGCATGTGCTTCCATGGTCTGGCACACATGTCTCTATCTCAGACCCCCTTCAGGCAGGGCTGGCATCGATCTACATCCCCAGCTGGCACAGCGTGGACAGGGTGGTCAGGATTCCAGACAGCATACTGTCATCCCTCATCTGGTGGCAGGATCCCACGTCGGTGGTGGAAGGAGTTCCCTTCGTGGCCTCAGCCTCATCGGTGACCCTTGTCTCCGATGCATTGGACGTGGGCATTCTCAACACTCAAGGTCGCTGGTCAAGTCACGTTCGTGCCCTGTATATCAATGTCAGGGAACTCAAGGCAGTTCGACTGGCCTGCCAAGCCTTTCTACCTCAGATTCAAGACAGAGTGGTGCAGGTCCTGACAGACAATACAACTACAGTCTCCTATATCAACAGGCAGGGCAGAGCCGGATCGTCTGCCCTCTGTCAGGAAGCCCTCTGGCTTTGGGACTTCTGTCTGCAGCACAACATCCGTCTCGTAGCCGCTCACCTCCCAGGGACCAAGAACGCTCTGGCTGATTGCCTCAGCAGGACAGTCTCTTCTTGCCACGAGTGGTCCCTTCATCCAGAGGTGGTCGGTTCCCTCTTCTGCAGATGGGGAACTCCCCCAGGTGGACCTGTTCGTGTCCAGGCAGAACAGGAAATGCCATCTCTTCTGCTTGATTGGGGGCATGGACAGAGAATGCCTTTCTCCTTCTGTGATTGGGGGCTCTGATGGACTCCTTCCCTCCAGTGCCATTGCTGCCCAGGGTCCTCACAAAGATGAAACAGGACCAGGTGAGGGTCATCCCTCATAGTGGCAGCATGGCTGTGCCAACACTGGTTCAACAGTCTGCTGGACTTCTCAGTGGCAACTCCATTCCAGCTACTGCTCAGGTTGGACCTGTTGTCCCAGAACCATGGTAATATTCTGCACCCCAACCTGGCAGTGTTACATCTTATGGCCTGGCTGCTGCATGGCTAAACATGCAGGAGCAGCAGTGCTTAGCGGGTGTTCAGCACGTCCTGTTAGGAAGTAGGAAGTCCTCCATCAGAGCGGCTTACTTGGCCAAGCAGAAACGGTTCACCTGCTATATTGCGGACAAAGGTATTCCTCTCAAGCAGGCTTCGCTGCAGCTTATTCCGGACTACCTCCTGCATCTCAAGCTCCAAGGCTTGTCACTTTCATCAGTCAAGGTCCACCTAGTGGCCATCTCAGCCTTCCCCCTGCTGTTCGAGGGCAGATCAGTTTTTGCTCAGGATATCACAGCCAGATTCCTTAAGGGCCTAGAGCGCCTCCAGCTGCAAGTTAGGGAGCCCTGGGATTTGAATCTGGTGCTGTGGCAGCTCACGGGTCCTCCCTTTGAGCCTCTGGCTTCCTACTCTCTCTTTTTGCTGTCCTGGAAGGTTGCGTTTCTGGTCACAGTGACATCGGCCCACTGAGTATCTGAGATTCGGGTGCTCACCTCAAAGCCACCGTACATGGTTTTCTACAAGGACACGGTTTAGCTAAGGCTGCACCCAGCTTTTCTTCCCAAGGTAGTCTCTGTTTCATTCAAGCCAAGACATTTATGTGGCTTTGGAAAGAAGACCAATCAGTCAGAGGAGGAGCGTAGGCTGTGCACCCCACACATCAGGAGGACTCTTGCTTTCTACATTGACAGGACGAAGCCACTCCGTAAGTCGATGCAGTTCATCACTGTGGTCGACAGGATGAAAGGTGAAAGAATTTCCTCTTGGATCACTGCCTGCATTTGCTTCTGCTATGACCAAGCAAAGGTGCCACCCCCTGCAATTGTCACCGCCCACTCTACCAGGGCGCAAGACTCTTCAGCAACCTTTCTGACCCATGTGCCTATTCCAGTCACCTGGTCTTCTGTCCAGATCTTTACATCCCACTATGCATTGATCCAGCAGGCCTAGGACGATGCTGGCTTCGGTAGGGCAGTACTGCAAGCCGCTAAGCTGTGAACTCCAAGCTCACCTCCGTGGATACTGCTTGTAAGTCACCTAAAATGGAATCACCATGAGCAAGCCCTCGAAGAAGAAAAACGGTTACCTACCTTTTCATAACTGTTTGACATGTGTTGCTCATGTCCATTCCATTTTCCACCCTCCTACCCCTTCGGAGTTGTCAGCAAGAAGGAATTGAGAGGGCCAGGGCAGGCAACGCCTGATATATTGCCACATGGGAGCGCCGTTCCAGAGGGCGCCATAGCCAGCTCTACAGATACCGCTAAGGCAGAAATGTCCAACAACTGTGCACATGGGCACACGCACACCTAAAATGGAATGGACGTGAGCAACACATCTCAAAGAACAACAGTAACGAAAAGGTAGGTAACCATTTTTTCTCAGTTCATTAGTAATTACAGTTTTTGAATGAAATATCTACACTGATACTAGAAAAAAATGTTCTCTAATGACGGTTACAACATGAACAGTTTGCAGAAGAATTGTGATGTACGCTGAGGATAACTGAAAGTGTGACACTGTACCCAACGAGTTTTATACATTTTAAATAATTGAACTTTTTATTACAGAACATGAATTATTAGTCTTGTGCTTGTTCTAGTTCACTGTTTAATATCTGACTGCTTAGATATCTGAACTTTTGGAGAATGAATGAGTAGAATGCGTAAGTAGCATATATTGGCCCTTTCCCCATATTGAAAGGTATATTTTAATAGATTTTATTACTGTGCTCAGAAGTTTGTAAGGCATGTCACAAATAGTTTTTTCAGTGTCAATGTAGATATTTGATTCAAATTCTGTAATTACTACTAATAAATAAGAAGGATTCTCTGAAATCGTGTTGAAGATTAGGCAATAGAAAAATTCTCAGTGAAATCCTGACCATATTGAAGCCAGTGGCAGTTTTGCCATTGACTTCAGGGGACCAAGACTTCATTCCAAGACTAGAATGTATTTATTTACTCTGGTTTAATTGAAAAAGCACCCTCTGGAAATGCAGTTTGTATTAGACTTTTAACATTTGCTTTATTTATTTTTAAGCCTGTATTAGTGTCTGGAGTGCACAAGAAAATGAACATCAACTTGTGGAAGGCAGAGTCAATTAGCCTAGATTTTGGAGACCACAAAGCCGATCTCCTGAACTGCAAAGACAGCCTTATTTCAAACACTAATGTCAAGGAATTCTGGGATGGTTTTGAAGAAGTTGCAAGTATGTTATTTCAAATATATTATTCCAATAATCATAAATATCGTAGCCACATATCCTGGAAAGTATAAACAAAGGATACGCTTTAACCATAGATTTTGAGCTTTTGAAGATATTTAAATTCAAACACAAATTTTAGCCAATCTGTTTAAAGAGTACAGAGGCTTTGCATTTTGTACGTTTGCAGGATGGCATAGATACAGTATATACCGTAATATTTTCTGTATCATTATATGAATTTTAAAGTAAATTAAATATCCAATTTTGAGCTCACCTATTTAAATGTCTTATCTTGGAGCTTGTAAAATTAGTTGCTTAGCAGATGCATTAATTTTCCAAGATATGGTACAATATACACTTGTATAGCTGAGATCAGAATGGAGCAGTTAAAGCTCAGTTGTATCATCCGGTTCAGTATAAAGAAAACACCTACAATGTATATAGTTTTGAATAATTTGTATATTGTTTACAGAACGGCAAAAAATAAAAGGTGGGGAAACAGTTGTACTAAAACTGAAAGACTGGCCCTCTGGTGAAGACTTCAAGGCTATGATGCCTGCAAGGTATTTCTTTATTTAAAATTCATAAATTCATTATGATGATTTTATTCATCTCTCAGAAATCATATGCATCCAATTACACTGCTGCCTTGGTATAATGCCACCCGATAGAACACAAATTTGGCTATAACACGGGAAAGCAGTGCCCGGGGTGGGTGGGACTGCGCACTCTGGTGAATCAAAGCAAGTTCAATATAACACGGTTTCACCTATAACGCCGTAAGATTTTTTGGCTCCCAAGGACAGCATTATATTGAGGTAGACGTGTACAATCTTTGTCCTTTTGTTCTCTAGGTATGAAGACTTATTAAAAAGTTTACCATTGCCAGAATATTGTAACCCAGAAGGAAAATTGAATTTGGCTTCCCATTTACCAGGGTTTTTTGTACGTCCAGATTTGGGACCCAGATTATGCAGTGCGTACGGTAAGGAACTATTAATACCATAGAAATACAGGAATTGCCATACCCTTTCATGCCTGTGTTCCCTTTAATTCAGTATCCTGTCTCTGACCGTGGCTAGCATTTGATGATTTAGAGGAAGGTGCAGTTGTCATTTAGTAAGCAATTATGGATAGACCATAAGGGAAATCACTTCTAATCTCTCTCAATTAATGATTGATTTATGCCCTGAAGCATGAGGGTATTTCTTATACATTGTATTTTTTTATCCTCTCTAATACAGTTGTGGATATTCTCTACAGAGTAATATTGCTTTTATCAGTTTCTTTTATTAATGAACTCCAAAGTCTTTTAATTTTTCTGCCTCTATATTTATTGTATGTTGAAGACTCAAAAAACCTACTTAGAACAGACTTCGCTTCCCTCTGTCTTTCTGCACTCCAGTGTCTCCCACAGTTCTGGCTGTCTGGGCTCTCCTCTCCACTCTGCACCTCAAGGACGCAAATCAATGTTTTGGCGTTCTGGCCATGCCCCCCCGCCAGATTCTCAGTCTCCACAGCAGCAGGCAATTGACAGGTTGATTGTTCCCACCCTCATTTGTCTAGTTCTTCAATATTTTACTCAGTTTTTCCAGAAGTGGTGAGCAGATTTCCCTTTTTCAGGTATCTCCTCCTCCTGGGTTAGTTAACACTCCGATGGTTTAAATCACCCTTAGCCTCCATTGCAGAGTCTACCTAACGGCTCCTCTGCCCCTATACAGGTATGGCAGAGCAGCCAAGAAAGCACTGGATCAAATCTAAACTGCACTCTATTTATGAGGCAGCCTTCCCAGGCTCAATAGACCGGGAGTTGTGCCCAGACAGCTGATACTCACTCCATTACATCCTGGAGCTATGAGTTGAACAGGCATCTGGGTTCTCCTTCCCACCAAGGCAGCTGTGACTCCATCATGGGAAAAATGGACCAAGAATTCCCGTGCAGAACAGGGAGAGGCTCCAAAGATGAAGAGGATCCCAGCCAGTTAACTCAGGAAGTAAGACCTGGGGGATTCTGGAGAACAAAGCATGGAGGCTTGCAGGTTAACAGGTTCCACCCCCTGCCCCAACCCCCAATACCTCTACAAGTCTTAACATGGGTCTTGAGTGCCCTGGGAAAAGAAGCAGGGCTCCTAATCTGTCTTCCTCTCTCCCAGTTTGAGGGCTCTAGCAGTGTCTCTCCTCACCCCAGAATGGAACCCAGCAGGGGAGAATTCAGAGAGAGAGATCCATTTAGATGGCTTTAGGCACAAAAGGCTTCACCAAAGCCGCACCAGAGCTTCTACACTCCCTCTGTGCCTCAAAAGAGCTGAAAAACAGAGAACATCCAGATGGTACAAATCTTCTGACTCTTGTCCCTCCTCCTCTTTGGAAGGTGAGGGCTGAATCCAAACAGGTCTGGGAAAAAATAGGTTTTTTCCCTCAGAGAAATTCCAGACTGTGCAGTAAGGTTGTCTCCATGATTCAAATTCAGTCTGACACAGCTGTAGCATTCCTAGCAAGGGATGTGGTTATTTCCTCAGAAGGGGAAATATGCCTGAAGAAGTCCCTGGGTAGAAAGATGAAGGCCACTCTCAAAAAGTCTGCCTCTGCCACCCTCAGGGCATTCCTAGTAGTGACATGGCTTGCAAGAGCATCTCTTTCCTGGATGGAAGATCTCAGAGCCCTTAAGAACAGAGATCACCCTGACATTGGTTCCATTTTAAAGAAGGGCTTCCTAGTAACAGCATTGCATCCATTGAAGCATCAGCTGCAAATGAAGTCCTCAGTCCAAGCCAGGGTTTCCATGTCTGTAGCCAGATTCTATTTATGGCTCCAACCCTGGAAGGTGACTACCCGCTTTAAGCAGGTGCTGTGCTCGGCCAAGTTCACAGGCTCTCCCTTTTTTGGAAAAAAGCTGGATGAGATGGTGGTTGACAGTGCTGCAAAATCCAAACATTCTCTTTCTTTCTTTGATAAGTGCCCTCAGAAAAGAGTATAGACTGGCCTTCAGACAGAGGTGCTCCTTTCAGCCTTTGTCACCATAGAGTTACCAACAAAGGGACAACGGATTCCCCAAAGGAAAACAGTAGAATTGAGTTTTGGGGGAAATCCAGAGTGATCTCAGCCTCCCTGCAAGCCCATTTTGACAAAGATTGCATATAGACTCTGCCCAGAACTGAAACTAGGGGACAAAATGTCCCATTTCCTGAGGGAATGGTTTACATTGACCACAGACAAGTGAGTGAGGGGTACAGTGAGCAAGGGATATTTCCTCAAGCTGCAGGCTCCACCCTATCCATTCTTCATCCAGTCTTCCATTTTCAGCAACCCCTTAAAGCACAATTTCATCCAGAACGAAATATCTCATCTTCCAGATATGAGAATGCTAGAGTGTGTTCCCTCAGAAGAATGGTTTTCAGGGTTCTACTCAATCTTTTTCATTTTGCAGAAATGCACAGGGGGTATCAGAGCTGTTCTGGACCTCAAAGGGCTCAGCAAGTGAATGAAGAGAACAAGATTTTGGATAGAGACTCTGACCTCTATCGTGTCATCCCGTGGGCGGGGAGACTTCCTGACTTCAGTGGATCTAGGACAGGGGTGGGCAAACTACGGCCTGTGGGCCAGATCCAGCCTGTCAGGGCTTTCAGTACAGCCTGCAGGATACGTCCCTGCTGCCTCTGGGATTCCAACATAGCAGTTCAACTCCCTATAATGGATGTTAGCTCAGGACACTGTCCACAAAGGCATGCCCTTCTGCTTTCCAACCAACTCCAGCCTGGAGAGTTTGGTAGCACTTTTGAAGACCCAAACAACTCGGGATCACTGGAGCCCCGAGGAAAGGGCTCATGGTATAAACCTACCTAGAGCTGAGGCGTTGTCAAGCTGTTTTCTGCAGTGCTTCCAGACCACTGTAGAGGAGAACCATGTCCTGATTCAGTCAGACAGCACAATTGAAGTTGCATATTTAAACCATGGGGGAGCAATGAACCTGGCACTACACACGAAATCAGTAGAAATAATGAGATGGGCGGAGCACCTTTCCTTTCCTTCAGAGCATTCCACGTAAAATGGGATCTGAACCAAAAGGCAGGCTAGCTCAGCAGGCTCATGGTTGTCAACTACAAGTGGTGCCTGAATAGGAGGTTTTTGATCTCATAGTTCAGATGTTTGGTCTCCATTCAACTGAGCTGTTGACAAATCACATGAACTTAGAGGCCATAATACTTCACCAGGGTGTCAGACCCTAGATCCTTAGAGTGTTGCCTTATCCCACAGTTGGCTGCCGGGTCTTCTCTACATGTTTCCACTACTGGGGAAGGTGGTCCAGAAAATAAAACAAGAACAGGTAATGATAATACTGATAACACCACATTGGAGGGGACTTTGGTTTTCAAACCTGATATTACTGAAACTGGAGCCTTAGCTCCAATTTCCATGGAGACTGAACATTCTCTCACAAAGTCCTCTTCTTCGTCTGGACCGGGAGCAGCCTCAGCTAACAGCTTGCCTATTAAAAGGGAAGCTCTAGAAGGTCTGGGTCTGTCCTCCAGAGCCATTAAGACACTGGTTTTATTTAGAAGACTATCAACACTAAAAGCATACTCCTCAGTCTGGCCCAGAGTCAACAGCTGGTGCCAAGAGCACGGCGCAAATCCCAGAATTCCAGCCATTTTGGGTTTTCCCCAAAGAGAAAGTTCTACACCCCAATACCATTACACATCAAGTGTCTGTTCTTAGTAGCGTACTGTTCAAAGGATCCTCTGGCTCCCTAGCATACAATCTTAAGATAATCAGATTCCTTTTAGCAGTCCAATTAGCTAGCCCTACAGTCATGTTGCTATTTCCAATGTGGGACCTACCTCTAGTGTCGAGGGCTTTGACAAGCCATCCCTTTGAGCCTTTGACTTCAGTGTCACCATTTTACTTATCTATTAATACTTGTTTCTTAATAGCTGTCATGTCCACCAAGTGAGTGCCGGAGCTGGCAGCCTTTTCTATACAGGAGTCTTACTGTGTGTTCCATGAGGACAAGGTAGCGCTCAGGACACCAAAATCCTTTCTTCCTAAGATATAGTCCTCCTTCCATACTTCCCAAGAGTTTGTGCTCCCTTCATTCTGTCAAAAACCACAGTATCCAACTAAAAAGATATGGCACTGTGGTAATTCAGCCTCCCAGTCCCAGACCTGGACTTTAGCGTCCACAATCTGGTCCTGTCCCAAACCTGGACCTTAGCGTCCAAAAGTCTGGGGGCTTACCTGAAACTCCCCCAAGCTCACTACCAGCTTGGGTATTTGGGCTGCCACCAGGTCAGGAATTTAATTAGAGAGCCTGACCCCCCTCTTTCCTCTCTCTGGGCCACCTCCCTTGGTGGACACCCAGATCCAAATCCCTTGGATGCTCTAAAGCAGGGAGAAAACCCTGCCCCCCCCCCTCCTTCTCAGGCTTGCCTCTTGGTCGAGCCTGCGAGTATCAGGAAACGGTTTTCTCTGCTTCCCAAGAGATAAGCTTCTCTACCTCAGGACAATTGAGATGAAATGCCCAACAGCTTGGCTTTGCCTCCCCCGTGCCTGTTCTTCCCTGAAAGCAATAGGAAACTAGCCACATCCTGGCTGTCCCTTCCCTTTGCCTCCCTAGGAAAAGAAAACTCCACACGTTTAAAAGAAAAGTTTATATAAAAAAAGAAAGAAATTAAAACAATAATCTTGCCATTAAGAAACTCAATACAGGCCTCTTGCTTTAAGAAGATATGAAGAAACAGTCTTGATTTAAAAGATAGCCCAATTAAACAGTCCAACAAATCAACATACATGTGAATGCCCCACAAGATCATCATAGCCGAATTACTTTGCATCCCTTGGTAACTACAGATGTTTAGAAGAAATTTTAAGATAAGATGGAGTTAGGAGGAACCTTTTACTCACAGCCGAGAAAAACAAAAAAGACCCCTGGTATACAAATTCCCGCCCCTGACTTTTAACAATCCAGTTCTCTGATTGGTCCTCTGGTCAGGTGTTTGGTTACCCTTTCCAGGTAAAAGAAACTTAACCCTTACCTTACCTATCCATTTATGACAGGCACACCTTAGATTTTCAAAGCTCTGCTCATACCTATCTTAGGTGTGTAAAATCACAAGGCGATTGGGCTCTCTCTTCATGTCCTTCCATCCAAAATGCCAGGGGCTCAGAGTTTGTGTCCCCTGCATTGCTAATTGGATTAAACTATGTATTATGGAAGCCTATCAAGCTTCAGTGGTTCCTGTTCCAGAAGGGATCAAGGCTCACTCCATAAGATTTCATAGCACCTCATGGGCAGAATGAGCAAGTGCATCCACTTTGGAAATTTGAAAAGTGGCCACTTGGTCTGCAACTAATACCTTCGTTAAGCACTGTAAGATGGACTTTGTGTCCTCCGCAGAGGCTGCCATTGGCAGGAATGTCTGCAGGCAGCAGCCCAGAAATAATGTTATTTTTACCAAAAAGGGAGGAATATTTTCTTCTTTCCTTACTTATCAGCTTTTTTCATAATCTTCCCTACATCTGTTCACTGCTTATTACTTCCCGGATGTCCAGAATTGTGGGTGATGCTTGGCTGCAAAATGGAAAATTTCTTACTGTTAATTTCCATTCTGCTAGCAGTGTCTCCAACAATTCTCCCACCCTAGATGGCTCATGAGCCAAAGGTCAGATCATCACCATACAACCTATTTCTTCTTTGTCTAATGTACATAGTGATTTCATTGCTATTTGTTAATAGTGTTGTGCAAGTTTTACATCTTTGAAATAACTCAAGTGGTAGCAGAGGGGGCATGGCCAGTGTGCATCACACCTAAATGTTGATCTGCCTCTGTGAGCTGCAGAGTGGAGGGGAGCACCCAAACATCCCAAGTTGTGGGAGACACAGCTAGAAGAAAGGATATTATTGGTAAGACATTTTCCATTCTCTTAGAAATGAATTTTTTTCTGCTATTTTGCAAATCATATTAATTTTACAAGAGGGTAAGTTATGACTTATTGCATGAAGGCTTTGATTAAAAATTGATATGAGTCTCTTGAAATGCGTATTAAAGGTAGCAGTCAAAAGATGTTTGAGGTATTATAGGTGAAACATTCATGACACCTCTATTTCAAATTTTTGTTAAGACCTTTTGTTCTAAAACCTTGTTTTTTCAGATACTTATAACTACTCGTTTTTTACCTTTTGGCCTGAAATTTTACAAGTTTCTTCGCTTAAGAATTTTTTTTGGTTTTGGGGGACAGCAGTACAGCTGTTCATTATGAGAATAAGAGTTGGGGGAGAGAGCTGATTTTTCAAAATTAAGTAGTCTAATAGTGAAATGCTTGGGAGTATAAAGTTCAAATTTTTCAGGAAAATTGTCATTATCAGGAAATGCCTTTGATTATTCTGGTGAAAATTAATTTTGTTTTGATAGATTTATTACATAGGGACTATTGCCTGAATAAAGCAAGATTAAAAGAATTTTGTTTGAAGTAACACTTTTAAAGATCTATTTTCCACAATCTGTGTTAAAAAAAAAAAAAAAAAAATCCTAAATAAACCAGAATATTTTAGAGAGAAAGTATAGCATCTCTCTACACACACAAATTTGTCTAACCTTCTGAGTAATGTTCAGTAATAATTCTACTTTGTACTATGTAGTGTTTTTCATCTGTAGATCTAAAAGTATGTCACAAAGGCAGGTAAGCATTATTGTTCCCATATGTAAAAAAAATGGGGAAACACTCCTGGTGACTTGCCTAAGATCAAACACCCAGTCACTACCAAGGCTGGGAACAAAACCAAGATTATTTTACTTCCAGTCTTGTTCTCTGTTCTGAACTAAAGTTATTTTTACAAGAATGAGTATGAAGAGAAATATATACTGAAATAAATCAAAACCCTATCTGAAACTCTTACCTTGTACTATAGGTGTGGCTGCTACTAAAGATCAAGATATAGGAACTACAAATCTCCATATTGAAGTTTCTGATGTAGTGAACATTCTTGCCTATGTGGGCATAGCAAAAGGAAATGGAGTACTGTCAAAAGCAGGTAAAGAAAGTTGATTTGTATTATACAGAAATGGATGGAATAACAACTCACTTAAAAGTTTGGATAAGTATTTTGATATGCACTTTTA
This sequence comes from Chelonoidis abingdonii, assembly GCF_003597395.2. Taxonomy (NCBI): domain Eukaryota; kingdom Metazoa; phylum Chordata; order Testudines; family Testudinidae; genus Chelonoidis; species Chelonoidis abingdonii. The sequence continues at coordinate 18,739,312 of NC_133783.1, read as the reverse complement.
AAATTGACACTTGAAGTTTAATTCATTGTTTTAAAATATTTATAATGTATAAATGAAACATGCCTTTAACTGTATGCATATTGCTCACAGAGGTAATCTATACACAGTGAGTTTTTATCTAAATATACTGTGGCTTAAAAATTATCACTTTCTTTGTCATACTGTTTCACTTCTTTTCTGCCATTACCTACATATTAATGTACCTGTTTGTACTGGTAATGGCAGAGCAAATGGACAGCAAGATAAAGAATTCCCTTATGAAGCACTCCAGCTCTTAAAGCAGTTCCAGTTTGATGTTTGCCGAACACCACAGGATCACCCTGAATCTCTCTGTCATAGTATTTGCTGTGCTGAGTTTAGTGCTAAACAACTACATTGTGGGCCAGAGGGTTTGAAGTGGTGTATGCTAATCGTGTGTGTATGATGCTGTAAAATACTGCATAGATAGAGGATAAACGATAAGGAAAGGAAATAAAACTATCCCATTTTTTTCCTTTTGTAATAAGCAACCATTGATTTGTTTTTCCTTTTTAGTGGAGCTGAAATAAGATTAACTTCAATTTTGCTTTATTTACTTGTATGTGCACCAGCATAGCTCTAGAAATAGGCAAGAGATTCTTTAGTTACTGTGCAGAAGAATGGGCACAAAATTGTTTTTGTTGGTTTCCCAAGACTGAATTTAAAATATTTTGATTACAGCAATGTTCAAATGTCCATCAGATTTTAACAATGTTAAATTACATTCAAATCTGAGTATAAATTGTTGTTTTAAAGGTTTTTACATAATTTGTTTTGTTTTCTAATTACATAAAATATGTGAATAAAAAATAGCTTCGGAGGGTTTTCTATAGTATTTGGAAAATGTAATAGTCTCATTATTTAGTCAGTCTGCCACAGGAAATTTAAAAAGATGATAAGAAATATTTCAACTTTCCACTTCCTGGTTTGAGAGTCTATTTATCAATTCTTAGGAGTATTAAAGAAGTTTGAAGAAGAAGATTTGGATGACCTTTTAAGGAAAAGATTGAAAGACTCAAGTGAATTACCTGGGGCTTTGTGGCACATTTATGCTGGCAAAGATGCTGACAAGATAAGGGAATTTCTTCAAAAGGTTAGATTTATATCAAATAGATATTTATTTTATAGACCTGAATGATCAGACTTTTTAAAATTACTGTTATAGCTTTAAAAAAAGAAAAATAAAAAAATACTGCAGAGACCTTGTTTGAAATGCCCATCCCCTAAGCATCTGTTACTGCCTGGGATAGTCTCAGTGAGCAAGCGAACTTACCTGATCTTCTATACCAGTCCAAATGGTTTAGGTACTGTTTCTCTCAACCGATCAATAGAGATGGAACACAAAGACTTTTGATGATATCATACCCTCACACACAAAGTTGTAGTCATCTCAGCCTCCAGTTGTTGCCAGGCTCCAACTCAGCGTAGCATGGACAGATCTTTCTGTCTGAAGAGCAGAAAAGCTTCAGATTCAGAAAGGATGAGTTAGGGAAAGATTCTTCTCTCAGGGAGTCCTGATAAAGTAAGATCCATAAAGAAACCCACTTTCCACACCCACACACAAGAGTTTTGACTTCCATAGGATAGAACGGGATTCAGGAGTATCTAGCCAGATGACTACCCCCTGAACTCAGCAGCCCCCCTCCAGGACATTAGCTCCAGGATAAAGGAAGGAGGTAGAGGTCAAGGGACAGAAAGCATAGCAGGAGCTGTCCTCAAGCCTTGGCAATCATCATCCTCAAGCCAACCTGGGACCCAAAGCCCTTCCCTCCCTCCCTCCCCCCAGGGGGCAAAAGCAGCAGAGGTTCTACATGGGAAGATTCTTCCTCCATTGGGAAACAGAAAGCCAGGAAAGTGCAGGGAGTGCTCAGCAGTAGTAACCCTGAGAACTGGTCCCAGAGTGGTCTGGGAGCAGAGAAGAAAAGCTAAAACAGCTGTTCTGGCTGCTCCTTTAAAATGCAGCTCACCAGCCACCCTGGAAAATGCCTATGGTGCTCAAAGAGTCCTAGCCTGCTGGTGTGCTGCCTGCAGGCTCTCGCCAAAGCTGGTCAGATCAGGACCCTCAAGTTCTCTGAGGAGAAGGAAGTGGAGAATAGGGGGCAAAGAGCTGAACCATCTTTTAGGCTCTTCCTGAGTAGAGAAGAGAGAACAAAGTAAAGGAGGCCATATGCTCTCACTGGCCAAGTTCAGTTCACATTGCAAATAGGTCCCCTCTCGTTGTATATAGACATTTTGGAATGGAGTCCTCTCTAGCTATCACTAGGAGCAGGGCCTAATTTCCAACTTTCTTTTCCTATTCCTCTAGGAGTGGGCCCCCACCTGCTCATTCTAGAAACTACAGTATAGATGTAATCAAGTTTTTGAACTGTCTCTTCCAAACTTTAAGAGTGAGAAGAGAGAGAGAGATGAAGGGAACACAAAGCATGCTCCCCATCATAGACTGGAAATAAAGACGCGCTGGCTACTGAATACCACTTAGAGAATATCAGCCCAGCCAGACACTCACCAGCAGGGGCGGCTCCAGGCCCCAGCACACCAAGCGCGTGCTTGGGGCGGCAAGCTGCAGGGGGCACTCCGCCGGTGCTGCGAGGGCGGCAGGCAGGCTGCCTTCGGCAGTTTGCCTGCGGAGGGTCAGCTGGTCCCGCAGCTTCGGTGGCACGCCTGCGGGAGGTCTGCGGAAGCCGTGGGACCAGCGGACCCTCCACAGGCAAACTGCCGAAGGCAGCCTGCCTGCCGTGCTTGGGGCGGCAAAATGCCTAGAACCGTCCCTGCTCACCAGTACGTGATGCCCTACCCAAGGAGGCTGACTATCAGTGGAGTAATAGAGATGAGTAGGAGGGAACAGCAGGTGAGTTTGAAAAAAATGAGGCTGTAAAGGACAAGATCATTCTGGACCTCCTGATCTAAAGAGAAGGCCAACTCTGCATATTTAAGGAGGAGGATTCACCAGTGCTCTTAATAAAAATACCACGTACTCTGGAGCTGCAGTAATTTGCCAGGAAACTTATATATGCTCGTATAGAGCCCTGCAGGTGCTGCCCATCCTGCTCATATCAAAGAAAAGATCAGCAGTAAGCGGTGCATCCTGCACAGGAAACTGTCCTCTGTTCTGGCATTAAAGGTGCTTTAGCCTCTCAGAGCATCAGATATAGAGCTGCCCATTCAGAGCCTGAGGGGTGGATGTTTCCATCTCTGGGTTGGCAAAAAGGATAATGATTTCTGTAGAAAGAGGATCCTGTTCCTTGGAAAAAATGAGGCATTCCCGAACAGATGTTTTGAAGTTGCCTATATATTACAGGAAGCTTCATTATAAATAGTGTATGCCTGTCAGGCGGTAGATAGGGAGCTACAGAAACTTAGCAGAGGTCTCCAGAGGCCAAAGATGAGGATTTAGAATTTGCCAAGATGCTTCTATTGCTGGGCTCAATTCTCTCATTCATATGAAAAACTACATACAACATAATCCAGTCGATTTGTGATGCCATGGCCACTTTAGTGGCAGGCAAGAGTGCATTGTGGCTAAAACAATAGCCATTTTTCCCCTCCAAAATCAAACTAGAGGCCCTGCCATTCAGAGAGAGGGTTTTTTCAGGGATGAGTTGGAGAAGATCCAGCATTCCTTAGCTGCTTTAGAGATCCAGGTTCTGACCCACGAGAGGCCCAGATATGGGCATCAGGATCACAGTCCAAAAGGGGCAGATCCAGGGAACTAGAACTACCATCCGGAAGAAAGGGCATGATGCCACTTCAAAATGAAGGCAAGCTTCAGATGGGCTAGCTGCTTTCATTATCAAAGAGATGATAGGCACCAGGGAGTCCCTTCAAATTTTAAACAGACAGCTTTAAAGTACAATGGTCCAAGTGCAGTCTTAGCATCAGGGTAAGGTGGATGAGTTTCTTCCCCATTTGTACCCAAATGGCATCCAATCAATGGATGCTGGACATGTTAACTTATGGAGATGTGATTGAGTTTGATGCGAGATCCTCTCACAACTTATTTCTCTTTCCCTGACTGATCAACCAACAAAGTACTTCAGGCCTTCTATTTTCTACATAAGACACAGGTCATGTCTCTTGTCCTGAAAGATCAGAAGGACACAGGGATCTGATCCATCTGTTTCACTGTTCCTAAAAAAAATAGGGAGTCTGTGTCTAGTTTTGGGCTTACAAAAGACCAGTTCTTTCTTGAGAATCTTGACTAAAGTCATTTATTGAAGAAACGAACTCTGGTGTACTCTTATTCTCTATGGGTTTCCAGGATTCATACCTGCATTCATCAGTGTTGTAGTTTCAACAGATGGAGTATCTGTGATTTGTTGGCATAGACCAGCAGTTATAGTACCAAGCTCTCCCTATCATGTGGCTGGGATGTGGATGGTCATGCCTAGTGGTTAGAACAGGAATCAGGCCGAATGGTCAGAGCAGGAGTCCTAGCAAGTGGTTAGAGCAGAAATTGGTAGCCAGGAATCGGAGCCCAAGGTCAGAACTGGAGTCCAAGGCCAGATCACAAAGCCAGGGTTCAGAGCTGAAGTAAGAGATCAGGAATTGGAGCCGAGGGCCAGAACTGGGTTACCTGGCGGGAGGCAAGGCAGGAGCAGGGCAGGGAACAAGCAGGTGAAGGAGCTATCACAGCTGTATGTGAATGCTGCTGCTGCTGGGTTTAAGAGCTGGTCTGCTGACTCTTCCAACAATTCAGGCAGTGTAGCTAATCAGGCAGCCTACTATGGGCCAGCTGTGCTCATTAGATTGCCCAGAGACTGGGTCTGCTGTAAGTCCTGCTTCTAGACTGGCTGTGCTGCAGGCCGTGATTCCCGACATTCCCCCATGGGTCTAATAAGAGACTTCACATACACCCTCCCAAACCTGAATGACTGGCTGAGTTGGAAGCTTCAGCCAAGATATGAGGAGAGAGAGGCTGTATTTACCTGAAGAGTCATGAGTTAAAAATAAATATGAAAATATTCCTCTGTCCCACACAGAGTGCATCTTCAGTAGGTAAAAAGGTGTGTTCTCACCTTGAATTAGCTAACTCAAGTTCACTAGGATTTTACTTTGTCTTGCTTAAGACAAGGCAGTTTGTAGTTAGAAACCTAGGGGGAGCCTAAATTTTACCTTGACCTGCTATCTAGTGAAACCTACAAGTTACTTTGTCTTCACTCAAGTTATCTTTTACGTCAAGTTATCTTCTTCAAGTTAAAAACAAACCTTTAAGGCTTCAAGAGCTAATGTATCTGGGAGCAAGATTCAACACCAATTTAGATACAGTGGGCCTTTCTCATGCAGGACATGATGAACAAATTTGCAGAACCAAGTCTGAGCCTCAGTTCAGCAACCAAGTAGCATAGTGTCTCTCTGCTACCGGGTTCTGTGGCCAATGGCAGTGAATCTAGGAACCACACTTTCTCATGGACTGTCTTCAGTGCATTTTTCTGTTGCAATAGAAAGCAGAGTTGAGAAATTATCTTGAAATGTCTAGATTACACTAGGGCAGTGGTGCCCAAACTTTTTACTTCATACCCCACCCTCCCCTCCCCTTACTCTGTCTGCGCCCTGTCTGGGGGTAGGGGCAAGGCCAAGAGCAGAACCAAGCCTGTGGGCTGTGGCCCAGGTGCGGGGGCCGGGGTCAGGAGCGGAGCTGATTGTGTTCCCTCCCCATCCCCCATGGAGGCTGGCCCAAGCCATAGCCACACAGCAGGGCACGCCCCACAGTTGAGAGACCTCTGTACTAGAGTGATGACTAGCTGAGGAAAACTTCAACAAAGGATGTCTTCTGCATTCTCTAGTGTGGGACATTCAAACCACAGATGCCATCATGCCTGGCTGGACCACCCACCTAGAATAGACACTGATCCAGAGTAAATGATCTCTGATTGAAAAGTAGTAGTATAGTAACAAGCTAGAGACCAAGGTAATGAAGTTAGCTTTTGCTTACATGTAGGGAAAGCAAGCAACTTAGCAGTAAGAATTCATGGTATACCTCATTCACCAGGGAGGCACAAGAAGGTCTGACTTGATTACTTGAATACAAAAGAACATTTTTTTTTTCAGCAGTCAGGACTACAAGAAAGATGAACACAGCTGATGAAATGAGCAGAGTGCCGCTGAATCAAGGAGATGGGGAGTTAAATCCCCAGGTCTTTGCAAAAGGTGGAGCAGGCCTGAGATGAGATCTCATGGCATTTAGAGGAAGTAGAAGAGAACCAAAATATTTCAGCACATTCAAGGCAGCAGGGGCACATGAAATGAATACTATAGAGATTCCCTGAATCTTCATGCTGGTATACATTCTTCACCTGTATATGCTGGCAGTGTCCCACAGAAGACTGCCGGATCTAGAGAAGTTTTCACAATGATCATTCCAATCTAGCTGAAAAGGCCACGTTACCCAAAAACTAGTGAACATGTCCACATCCCCCACCACCACCACCCTTAGCCTCCAGTTGAATCCAGCACGTTTCATGGACTATCTTACTGTTAAGTGCACCAGTCCAAAGAGAGAGGGCTTTATCAGATAAAATCTCTCTGATACAGCCAAGGAAGCCATCAACTTTAAAAATGAACTCTAGACATTGGAGAATCTTAGTGAGGTGGTGTGACAAAATGTGGATAGAGCTGATTGAGGCCCCAGTGCTAACCTTCCTGTTTCCTGTATATTGGTCTAATTTTGGATTTGAGTGTCAGTTCCATTAGAGTACAAGCAACAATAATACTGGCAATCTAAGGTTTGGTGGATGTGGTGTTAGTTGGATGAACCTGTCACCCTTCTGCTGTAAGCAATAGGTGGTGATCCCATCTGTATTACAATGATTAACTGTCTTGAGAGGTGAGAGGTCCAAGTTGTCTGGAGTAGCATAAAAGATTGAAGAGAGAATGGAAAACTTTCTTTACCTGTTCATTTCCTTTCTTTGAGATCTTCTATGCCAGTCCAGCCTTCTTGCCCTGTATGACTGGGATGCCTGTTTCCTTTACTCGGTTTCAGTGCCAAATTGCTGATATGTTCAGATTCCTGCTATTCTTCAGTGACATTTAACAAACAATTTTAGTTACAGCATCATTTAATTTTTTGGTTTGATACTGCTTTCAGGGAACTCAGCTGAAGACTCATAGATGGCTAGACCCTTAATGTGTAAGGGTGTAAAGTCAAAAATCTTAGTATTCTGCTGGTTGAGAGAAACTATAATCCAAGCTCCTGCACTGGCTCAAAAGATCTTGCAGAAAGAAAATTAACAGATAAGGAAATTTTTCCCTTTTACATAAAGTAGTAATAACTAACCCAAAGTATATTTACATCTGATATAAAATGTTAATAAATGAATTCGTATATTTATTTTAAAAAAAGAACTGTTTCCTGAGACATGGACAACAGACATAGGGTTTTTTTTTCTCATCTCTCACTATTATTCAGTAATTCGTGGCTAGTCAAGACAAATGTTTGTTCTTTGTGCATAGCACACCGAGGAACTGTTTGTTGAGGTGGTGGGGGTGGTTGCATTTAAAAATCCACTCATGTCTCATTGGAAATATTTTTAAACCATTCTGCTTTTGTCATATTTTCTTAATTCCTTCCCAGTTTATTTGGGGGGGGAGAAAACTCTTTATGTGAATCTATGTTCTGCTTTTTCTTGATTTGAGGTTATAATTTTGTTGTGTTATGATCAGATCCTGTGGAAATTTTGTCAAACCAGATTATCTCTTAAAAGTTTGAAATATGGAGGAGATGAGCTGTTATAAAATAAAGATACTATTTTCTTGCAACTGAGTGTATTTCTAACAAACAATGGAAGAGAAACCTGTAGGCAAAAATGTTTATACTTGGTTTGTTTTTTCTAATTTTACTAAACTCATCAGAAGGCATCTACTGCTCTTCTGGAGTGGAATTTCTTGAGAACCCTTTTACTTCAAAGGGATTTGGGTGCCTAATTCCCTTAAGCTCAAGTTTGTCCCTTCCGCCAACAGAAGTTGGTTCAATAAGAAGATATTACCTCATCTATCTTATATTTATTAATTCCCTTAAGATCCTTTTAAAATACTAGCCAAAATTCCCATCTGGGTATTGGAAACAAATTCCTGTTGCTTTTTAGGTAGGTAAATGTTGGACCTACCGACATAGTTTTCCTTTTTTTAAAAAAAGTGATCTAGTGTCTCACCTGTATTACAGATTGCGAAAGAACAGGGTCTAGAAGTTTTACCAGAGCATGATCCAATACGTGACCAGAGTTGGTATGTGAACAAAAAACTTCGCCAAAGACTTCTTGAAGAATATGGAGTGAAAACCTGCACTATTATTCAGTTCCTTGGTGATGCTGTTATTTTACCAGCAGGAGCCCTTCATCAGGTAAAATACTTCTGTTCAAAGATAGATATATATATATAAGGTCATGCTTAAATTAGATTTAATTTCATTATCAGTGACCATTATAATGTACAGAAATAAATAATACAAACTGATAGATAGTAATCTTGGATAGCAATTTCTATGCAAGAACTCAGAAATATTCAGAATAACTTGGTTATTTCTCAAAATGTCAAATAATGGTCAAAACACTATTAACTGTTCTACAACTCTTTCAATCCAGTTAACTTCCTTTTACTAGCATATGATGGAAGCATGGCAGTAATTATAAATTTCAATATAAACCTAATGCTGATACACATTTCTAATTTCCGCAGGAAAAGAAGAGTTCACACTTGAAATTTTGTTTGTTTGGCCTACATCTGTGGGAGAACTTTTGGGAAAGTTTCAGGTTAATCGATACGACATTTCTGAGATTTTTGAAAAGTACTTCTTCAGTCTGAAACATATGGACTATTCAGACTTCCTTTTTACATAGCAGGAATATCAGCCAGTCTACAAAGCAGAAACTAGCATTAAATTTCCCTTTCAGCAGCCTCCCTTCATGTGACGCACTGTTCTGTCTGTGCTGCAAATAGATTTTATTTTCATTTCTGCAAGGAAAAATATGGTAATTAACTCCAGAGAGAGAAATTATGGGGAATCAGTGTATTAATTGTGAAGCAGAATTGTCCCCATCCTAGCATAACCATTTTTTCTCTTAAGCCACCAGTAGCCCCTGTGCTACAGAGGATGGGAGTCTCACAAAGAAAACTTTCCCTGGCTAAAGATCAGACAAGAATTGTAGCCAGTAGTGGACCCATGCTGAGTCTGAGCATGATGACACGGGGAAGGCAACCTGTGCTGTGTCTCAAGAATGACATTTCAAATTGATTTGCAGGCATGGGTCAAAGAGCCATGACTACTTGGTTGATGGTCTCCCATGTGTATCCCACTCTGAGTACTCTGTGCACCTGAGACTGGAGGATTCTTGTTGTCAGTATTCGTTGGGCTGTGCCTCCTTGTGCTTCAAACCAGGGACATTCCTGCTAAAAAATTTAGCTTTGTTTTGTGTAAATATTTTTTTTTTTTTTTAGATAATGTTTTGGTATCTGTGGGTAGGGTTCCCTCCATCCCCGTTGCCCCAACATCTGGGGTTCTTAGCATGCCTAAAATCCCAGATTTCATGTTCTGTATGACCTGCCCCCAGATTTTCTCAGAGGGTGGTCTGCACAATTTCTGTTTGTATTGCCTTGGAGAATCCCACATCCCCTCCAAGTACAATGTTTACAATTTGTTTTTCCCTTTAATTTGGCAGTCTCATGAGTTTCAGCTTTGAAGACACCTAATGGAGCAGTTGATGAGGCCCAGTCTGATACTCAGTTTCCAGACCCCCCCTGTACACTGGCGGGAGCTGCCTACCAGTGGCCCTTCTGGTCCAAGGCTCTCCAGCTCTGAACCATTGGATATCAAGCCTAGGAACTCTAGCAAGAGATGGGAGGAGAGTATGATCAGACAGGCCACACTGGAAATGGGATAAATCCCCTCCTAAAGCCACTAATAAAAGACACATCTCCCCTACCTTGTCCAAATTGGGTGAGACCTTGTGCCCTGGTAAGGGTGTCAAACTGAATTCACCAACAAACTTCCACAGGAACTCAGGCCACAATTTCAGGCCCTCATTGAGGAGGGTAAACTAGTAAGCAGACTGTTTCTCCAGGCTTGGCTATATGCTGCAGACGCTGCTTCCCATTCCATGGCAACTTTGGTTGTCATGAGGTAGACCTTATGGCTACAGTCCTCTGGGGTCCCCAAGGAGGTACAAGCTACTGCGGAGGACCTTCCATTCAGGGGCAGCCATTCGTTTAGTGAGAAAACAGATGAGGCACTGGATACCTTCAGAATCCCAGGCTGCCCTCTGCTCCTTATGTATTTATGCCCGAGTTCCTCGGAGGAAGTACTCTAGACCACCGACATACAAACAGCATCTCACTTCACAACTTTTCTACTATCAGAGAGCATATGAACCTCCCAGGAAGTGTCAGAGACTGTAGCGTAGAAGACATCATGCCCTGCTGTTGTTGATCTCTTAGGCTCAGGAGACCATTTTGACAGGACCAATGAGAGCAGCCATCCAGCCTCCACTCTGACTGACACCCCCTTTGGTAGCTTCCTGACCTGTTTCTTCCAGTATGGCATTATGTCACCTCACATGGATGGGTCATAGAGATCATCTCCACTGGCTACTCAACAGTTTCTTTCCCCTTCCTGTTCCTCCTCAGGACCCCTCTTAGGAGAGGATCTTCAGACAGGAAGTGGACTCCCCTTTACAGCTAAGAGCCTATAGAACCCATACCCTCTCAGCATAAGGGGAAGGGGTTTTATTCCGAGTATGTCCTCATCACCAAAAATAAAGGGGTCTGGAGGCCCATGAAGCTGAATGTCTTCCTATGCCTTTCAAAATTCAGGATGACCATCCTGGCCACTATAATTCCCTCCCTAAACAAAGATGACTGGGTTTTCAGCTCTGTTTGAATGACACTTATTTCCATGTAGACATTCATCCTGTGCACAGGAGACCCAGATGATTATTGGTACAATCCTTCCCTTTAGCCTCTTGACAGCTCTAGAGTTTTTAATGAGGTGCTGTCAATAATAGTGATATACCTGTGCTGCTAAGGCAGCCCAGTTCTTCATTATCTTGATGACTGACTGCTCATGGGCTTGTCAGATCAGGAAGTACAACTGTCAATCCTTTGCCTACCCATCTTCTTTTGAACCTTTGAACTTTAGTAAACCTAGAAAAGTCCAGTGTAGTTCCAATGCAAGTTATAAAATTTATCAGAGCATCTCTGAATTCAGTTTCAGCCAGAGCTTATCTACCAGAAGACAAACATTATTGCTCAGCATGGGATGTGTCCTCCCATGACAGTCGGAGCTTGCCTGATCCTGATAGGCGACATGGCCTTCTGCCCCAATGTTATGCCATTTGCAGGGTTCCCTCTCTGATGCCCCAGGCACGGTTGAGGACAGTCTACTCTCTGAGCAGAGACAATCTGGACAAACGAGTCTCAATTTCACAAGGTATTCATTCCCCTTCCACCCACGAAGAAGCTGATTATGGATGCCTCCCTAATGAGTTAGGGAATGCATCTGAATGATCACATGGCTCAAGGCTCTGGTCCCAACAAGAATCCACACTTTACATCAACCTCCTCAAACTGGGGGATCTTCACTGGGTTTGCAGAAAGTTGCTGTCCCTTGTCCATGCCCATCACATTCAGATAATGTAGGAAACATGACCACAGTCTAATACATAAGCAGAAGAGAGAGGTCTCTGGCCCTTTAGGTAGAAGTAGTCACACTGGTTCCAGAGTTTATCTGTCATCAAATTACCCACTCGGTGGTACACTTCCCAGAAGTAATGAATACCTTGGCAGACAGCCTCAGCAGGCACTTCCATAAGGATCACAAGTAGGAAATGCAAGGCTCAGTAGTACAAAACGTATTCTGACAGTGATGTTTCCCATCATGGTAGCTTTGTGTCCCAGAACAACGAGAAATACCCACCTTACTGTTCACAAGCAGCTTGGTGACAGTGTTACAGAGGGGTCAGTTTCCTAGTTCAGTGGTGAACTGCTGATGTATACCTTCCCACCAAATAACCCCTTTGACCTGAGTCTTGAAGAAAATCAAGTAGGACAGAATGCTGGTGATTTTTGTGACATCCTGCTGGCTGAAGCGGTTCTGATTCACTAGCATCCTCCAGATGTAACCGTTCCCATGTATACAGATTCAGCTATTTCTGAAGCTGCTAACACAGAACAGAGGCAGGATTGACCACGCCAACCCACCATCTTTCTCCACCTGACAGCCTGAAATTTGGATGGATGCCGAGCTTTGAGAAATCATGTTCCAAGGAAATACAATCCATCCTCAATAATATCAGGAAATGCTCTCTGAGAAAATGCTTTGTGGTTTAATGGAAGAGATTTTTTCTTTCTGATGCCAGTTTTGTTGCAAGCCCCCAGAGAATCTGGACACCTCTATCATCTTAGACCACTTTCTTTCCTGGAAGAAGTTGAGCATATCTCTGTTACCTGCATGTGCATTTGGCAGCAATTAATGCCCTCTATCCCCCGGTAGACAGCTACTTTGTCTTCACCCATCCTATTGACCCTATGGCTACTGAAAGCCCTTACTAGAACCTACCCCCAGTAGTGCAACAAATGCCAAGGTGGGATCTCAACCTGGGTTTGTCAGCGCTTTTGAATCCTCCATTTGAACTGTTTTCAGCCTTCTCCCTTCTTCACCTCTCTATTAAAGTAGTTTTCCTGACTGCAATACTTCTTCCAAAAGACTGGGTGAGCTAGGGTCCTCCTTTATGGTGGACACTCCCTATACAGTGTTCCATCAGGATGCTGTCTCTCTGAGGTTATACCCCAAGCTGATTACAAAGTTTCCCTCTGAATTCCACCTGTTTTCTACTTGAATCCTTGAGCCACCAGGGAAAACAGAAAGCTTCATTCTCTGGATGTCCATTGAGCCTCAGCTTTCTATCTACAAAGGACACAACCCTTCAGGAAGTCTCCCAAGACACTTCATTTCCATTCATTGAGCAGATGAAGGGGGAAGCGGTCTCCTCCCAGAGGCTTTCCAGATAAATTGCTGGTTGCATCTGCCTTTGCTATGATCTTGCAGGGGCTCCTCTTCATCAGAATGTGAGGGCTTACTCGACCAGAGCCTAGGCTGCTTCCATGATTATTGTTCAGGATGTTCTTCTCCTGGAGATCTGTAGAGCAGCAATATGGAGCTTTGGGTATACCTTCACGGGACACTACTATGCCCTGGTGCAGACCTCTTCTGTGACTGCGTCCTTCAGTTCACCAGTCATTCAGTCAGTGGTGTAGCATTGTTTCTTGGACCCTCATCCTCGATGAATATTGCATGCTGGTTACCCACAGTTGCATATACACTGGGACCATCACTCAAAGAAGAAGGAATGGTTCTTACCTTACAGTAATTGGAGTTCTTCTATCCACCATCCTTCCCCTCTGCTCTGAATCCTTTCTTAACAGAGATTCCTAGTAGAGAAGGAACTGGGGATGCGGTTGGTCTGTGCCTCCCCATATGCCCTCGGTTCAGACCATAAAGAGGTGCAGGTAAGGACCAACAGACACTTATAGGAAGAATCTTCTAGTCTCAAGCATATGGAGTGCATGTGTACCCACAGTGGAAACACACGTCTTGAAGAATTCCTGTTACTGTAAGGTAAGTAACCTTTCTTTCACACTGGTTAATAGGGATTGCAGGCCTCAGGCCTTTGAATCTTCTCATGCAACTTCTTCCTAGGCGTTCACTCCACCTATTCTAAGATGCTGGACCTTTCAGATCAAAGGTGTACGAATAACTACCAAACATCTTTTCCCAGAGAGAGAGCAGAAAGATGTTTACCAATGTACAGTGACCTGAAGGACTTGTATTAAAGAGTAATCTGATATCAAACTTACCTGAATGTATTTGCTAGCTGTTTCATTTCTTCAAAGAATGATCAAAGGCATTGAATGCAATACTCAAGGTGAACTTGGCTGTCATTCTAGTGATTTAAAAAGGGGAAAAAAATCTGTTCTACTAGATTGGATGGTAGCCCAGGAGAATCTGTGAGACTGCAGACTTGAATGTATTTCTAAAGGGAACTATGAATTGCTTGTCAAGTGCACCTCTATATGGTCATACATGACTATACTTTACTAAAAGCTTTTAAGATCTAGAGTGATTGGCCTCAGAGCTGCTTCCCAAGCGATTCTGAAAGATGGACATCTCTTGTATGTATTTGATGTTTCCTTGGATCGGTTGTCCTTACAGGCAAAATAGAGGGCAAGAATGTGTTTGGATTATGGCCAGAGAAAGCTAATTCTGAAGTCAAGTGAGGACTCAGTCTGCCAAAGTTGGAAGAAGAGAACTGGATTCTAGAAGAGCAGGGATGAGTATGCCGTGCTTTCAGGGATGTAATCTGTCACTTTTTGGTTAAATGAAAAATTGAATTACTGATTTGTTCTCTTAATAGTGATTAGTGGGTATCACTCAGAAATAAATTCTGTCCAAAAAGGCAATTTGTGACTTTCCCAATTGCATCAGACTTAAACAGAATAATTGTTTTTGGCTGGAAGACACGTGATAAACACATAAATTGCTAGACTGTCACAGAAAAAAAAAAATTCAAGACATCTGTTCTCTCCTCTTGGAGGGAAGCTTGTCAGGTTCTCTACCCCAAGGATCAAAAGTAAGGTTTGACACTTCCAAGATACTGTTATGAGCTAGGTGAAAACTTATGGATTGAGGTAAAGCTCCACTGACATTGATAGGTGTGAACTCGCCCTTCAATTAACAAGTGTAAGTATAAACTCCCACCTCGGCAAAAGGAGTGTGTGAACTCATCCAGGAGCTTTAGCTAGGCACTGTTTTGGGTAGGGATGCTTAGGAGTGGGGTATGGGAGGGGAGGCAGGAAAGCAAACAAAAAACACTACTTTAAAAGATGGAGACAGCCTGAAGGAGCAGCTGAAAGCACAGTGAGTGACCCTGGAAGAAAGCTCGAGGGATACCCTTTTTGGGTCAGTGCTGCAGCCTGAAAAGGATACTGTTGGTGCTATGAGCAAAAGAAGCTATTTCCTGCTATTTAAGTCCTTCTGCATTCAAAGATACAGGACTTAGTACATTCTTTGTAAAGAAACAAAACTGTGTCAAAGAAGTACCTGACTGTCACCTATTTCTCCTCAACTGGAACAACCTAGTAGACACCACATTTTATGCTATCCATTCAGGTCAAAATGGACAATATGTTGGTTTTGCCAAAGGACCTTGTAATCTGGGACTCATGGCCGCCCATGATTTCTAGAACCTTAACTCTGAATTTTTGATGTTCAAACTAGTATTGTGTTCTAACCCAGTTCTCTTTTTAAGATATAAATATTCCCAACGTTAACTTTGTTTGTTTTAATAAAGTTTTTGATTGTGAATTGTCATTTATAGCACTGAGTTTCTTAAAAATAAACACCAAAATAAAACTAACAGAAATACATCAAATAGTTACATCCAAATAATAAAATCACATGTAATACACTAACTGCAGCTGAAATGTAAATGAATAAAATAGGAAACCTCAAAAATCCATAGGTATTACCAGAAAAACTGTTTTATAAGGTATGAGGCATATAATTGATATCAAACTAAATGGAGTGCACCAGCACCACCACATTCAGCATGTGTATTTAAGAGCTAAAAATAAGCCTGGCCTACTGTTGTCACCTTTAACCCCTTCACATCAGTTCCAAACAGTTGATTTTGAGATGGAGATATTCCAACTCCTGGCACCTAGGAGTTAATAAGACAGTATTTATGATGGATAGATTCTGGGAACCTTTTTCTCCATAGTGACAAGTTCCTACGAAAGGGATGTGTGGGAGGAAATGGAAGAACTGTTCTTTGATACATGTGTTTAAAAAAAAAAATAAAATACTCTTTCTACATAGATATGTAAATATTGACCTGAAAGTACCATCACCTGTTTTCTATATAAAAAGCACATTTAAAAGAATAACCTGAGTCTTAACAAATATGAGTGCCATATTATGATCTGATAAGATTTCATTATTTTTGCATAGATATCATGATGTATCAATAATTAAAACTAAACTACAATTGTCAGAATATATTTGGTGATACATTATGCTTTTTATTTTTCACTTGCTAATTGACAGTGATTTGAAACTACTGCTGATAGCAGTAATGTAAATATTGTGGCTTGTAAGAGATATGAAAAATTGTGTTTAGAGGTTTTCTTCTATATGATATATTTCCTACACTTTACTTTTTTTATACTGAAGTATACATTAGAGAAGTCTCAATATAATAAAATTGTAATTGTTAACTAATATTAGCACAATGATAACTGTTTCTGTATCTGTTTCTGATTTTTAAAATGTATTGAAAGTTGTCATTAAAAGATAATGGTGATATACTTGACTCGGTGATTTAAGTATGTCCATTGAGATTAAATACATAATTTAAATTGCTTTTTTATAACAGGACAAGTAATTATATAATCTAACAAACTCCTAAAAATATGTTGACTTAAGATCATAATGGCATATTAGAATCACAGAAGTATTGGAGCATAAACTTTCGTGGGTAAATACCCACTTTGTCAGACGCATGCGAAAAGCTTATGCTCCAGTGCTCGAATACTTTTGATAGTCTGTAAGGTGCCACAGGAATTTTTGTCGCTTTTTACAGATCCAGACTAACACGGCTACCCCTCTGATATTAGAATCAGACACTCATAGGACTGTAAGGGACCTCAAGAGGTCATCTAGTCCAGTCCCCTGCACTCATGGCAGGACTGAGTATTATTAAGATCATTCCTGACAGATGTTTGTCTAACCTCTTAAAAACCTTCAATGATGGAGATTCCGTTGCCTCCCTGAGCAATTTATTCCAGTGCTTAACTACCCTGACAGGAAGTTTTTCCTATTGTCCAACCTAAGCCTCCCTTGCTCCAATTTAAGTCCATTGCTTATTGTCCTATCCAAAGAGGTTAAGGAGAACAATTTTTCTCCCTTTTTGTAGTAACAGCCTTTTATGTACTTGAAAACTGTTATCCTGTCCCAGCTGTCTTCTCTTCTCCAAACTAAACAAACCCAGTTCTTTCAGTCTTCCCTCATAGGTAATGTTTTCTAGACTTTTAATATTTTTGTTGTTGTTCTCTGGACTTGCTCCAGTTTGGCTACATCTTTCCTGAAATGTGGTGCCCAGAACTGTATACAATACTCCAGTTGAGGCCTAATCAGTGTGGAGTAGTGAAAGGAATTTTATTTTTTTTTTTGCTTTTTTTGTAACCGTGTTAAACTGTTGATTCATATTTAGCATATGATCCCCTATAGCCTCCAGATCTGTTTCTGCTGTATTCCTTCCTAGGCAGTCATTTCCCATTTTGTATGTAATGTAATATGCTTATAGAGACTGACGTCCCAGAGATGACTTGGTAAATACACATGAGAAAGGAATTGCTATACATGTATGGTCCCCTACAGCTATGAGCTAGAAGCTGTGTGTATGTCAACTGCGCAGGGGCTGATCTGTACAGGAGACTGCTTTCTCTCTAAAAACAGAGAAATAGACATCTATGGCCCGGAGTTGGGACGGGGAACTCCCTATTCTTTACACACAAACTCTCTATCTAGGATCTTAGGCTTTCTCCTTTTTCTCCCTGACTTTGGGGGTTGTGCTCCACTGGCTCAGCTTCACGATTATTGGAACTCTGGTAGAGTGTATTACCCTTCACCTCATGAATCTCAGGGGAAAATTGCCTGCCAAACTTACCTATTCATGATTACAGTCTGAGGCATCAGTAGCAGTAACAGCCCTTCTTCATCTCCCTGGCTCTTCTCTGTTTTAGATATAGAATCATAGAATATTAGGGTTGGAAGGGACCTCAGGAGGTCATCTAGTCCAACCCCCGCTCAGAGCAGGACCAATCCCCAGATTTTTATCCCAGTTCCCTAAATGGCCCCCTCAAGGATTGAACTCACAGTCCTGGGTTTAGCAGGCCAGTGCTCAAACCACTGAGCTATCCCTCTCTGCTAAAGAGAGGAACTTTCATCTGTTCAGCTTCTTTAAATATCTGGACCTAATGATTGCCAGATCAATTTGTTTGATTTTGCTAGATACTGTATTAAGATGTACAGGGCTTCCCATAAGCTTTCTTTCATAACTACCTGTCTGGGGATGGGAGGGGAAATAGTTGAAAGGTCATTGGGTTCAGAGACTATTGTAATAGGTAGAGGAGGTGAAGTTAAGAAGTTTGATGGGGTTGTGGAGACACTTGGCACTCAGGTATATAGGATTTTGGAACTTAGGAAAGGGCAGTTGTTCACTTGTCACTGGGAAGAGTGTGTGAATTGGGGACGGGTTTGGGAGCAAAGACAATCAAGGTCACAGCACAGGTTTTTGAGAAGAGAATTAGAAGATGGAGTCTAGAAGATGGATTGAATTAATGAGGAAGTGGCTGGCTGCATGCCAGAGAAAGGAAGAGAAGGGCTGGGCATGCACTCAGATTGTAGCTAGTGTCCTTCAATAACATTCCAGCTCAGGAGCATGAACCTGAACAATGTTAGGATTTTAGAAAAGTGTGTCTCATCATTGTGGAGTCTTTTGCTGCACACCTGACACATGACTTGTGACAACAGATTTCAAAATGTTCAGTAAATGTCAGTTTAATACACTTCATTACTGCTAACTTAAAAAGTAAAAAGATCCCCAGTCTGATAATTACGTGGTTTGAAAGATCTGGAGTCTATACTTTACTTTTTGTGAATTAAAAAAAATACAAATTTTGATTTTCTTTTTTTTATTTTTCTTTTGGACAGGTGCAAAATTTTCACAGCTGCATTCAAGTAACTGAAGACTTTGTGTCTCCAGAACATCTTGTACAGTCATTTCACTTAACACAGGAACTGAGGCTGTCAAAAGAAGAAATCAATTATGATGATAAAATGCAGGTAAGAAATGAATTCTCAACTAGAACTTGTTCTGAATGCACCACGTATTCTGATTCTGACTGAAATATGTAACCGTGTGTGTGGTCATTTTCTAGCTGTTCATACATAATAGCAACAATAATCAATGTGCTTTGGTCCCCATGAACCTGAGGGAGATGTGAATACAATGGTGTAAATGACTTTCAGCTGAATCACTGTTTTGGTATTTCACAGTATGTTTAAAATATCAAGGTGTTTCCTTTTGGACTAATATTTTTAACTTAATCTTTTTTTCATCCACTAAGCCTAGGACTCAGTCCTAAACCTAGTTACATACCATGCATTAAGTGTGACTTTTTTATCACTTGTATCTTACTGAAGAGTGTCTTATACTTCTGCAGGTTAAAAATATCTTGTATCATGCAGTTAAGGAAATGGTGAGAGCTCTGAAGATTAATGAAAATGAAATGGAAGACGTGGAAGAAAACTAAAGCGCTTGCTACTTTTTTATGTTAAAACATCAGATGGAGGTTATTTTTTCAATTACATGATGAACAGTATGCACACTAATTTAAGCTTCACAAACCATCAGGGCCAAGAAAACATTGTCATCATATTTACTTGTTACTGAGACTGCAACAGTATAGCTTCATAGATCACAGCTACTGTGATTAAATGTTACTTATTAAAAAAAATTAAGCAGCATTCTGCTGTCTTGTATTATAATGTATATGAAGTTTGTGAAATGTCAAAGATTTAAGATGTATTTATTTTTTGAAAAAAATCCACAAAATACTATGCTATATTGTTGATCAAATGTAAATGTGACTTGTACAGTTTGCTAAAATAACTCTGGTATTTTTCACTACATTGAGACAGTTACTGTGAGAGTAGGACACAAACACCAGCTATTGCCTGCATTTGGGACATTGCTGAATCCGCACAGCAGTCATGTCATTATCTGAAAATTACTGCCAAATAATTGTAAACTTTGTAAAATATAAAGTATATAAAGTAGATATTAAATACAGACACTTCAGTATTTTATTGAAGCTATTCAGTGTACAATTAAACATTTTCAAAAGGTGTAATTTATTTAAAAGAATGTCTCATTTTGGTAAAATTTATGTGAACTTTTAAAGCTAAATATTAAACTTAATATGCTGTGTAAATATATACATATATACATTCAATGATGTATTTTTTTAAAACATGGGCTTGCTTTAATTTGTTAAAAGTGCAGGTGTTACACACGCTTTGTACATTGAAGTTGAAAGGGGTTTTGCATTTTCCATTAAAATGACTTTATCAAATGTTGTCTCATGTTTGTTTTTCATGTTTGTGGCACATTTGTGACAGACACACTTGTCTGAGTCATTCACACCTTCACGGTGATTGCAGATGTCTCTGTTGTAAAGCTGCCTACTGTAAAAAATTGGAATGTTGTATGTTAATTAGTGTGCACCATTCACCCTCTGCCAGTTTTAATATGAAACTGCTAATGGACATGCTGGAGCACAGTTCAAGTGGCTGAGCCAAAGAAAGATATCTAAGAATAAAAATAATTTAAACATTCTTTATGTTGTGTCTTCAATAACAGAGATACTTTTGTTTTGAGGGGAAGGGAATTTCCGTAGAACAAAAAAAAAAGTTCTCTCTTGCTTTCAGTGATGGGGAACTTGTATACTCATTATAAAAAATAAAACTGTGTATAATGCTCTAAAACTGAAAAAAACACATTTGATATTTCTCTAGCTGGTGATATAGCCAAAATGTGATAGCAGTAGGTATGCCACTGCCAAATGAAAGAACATATGTAACAAAGTGCTAGTGTTTGAGGTGGGGAGAGGTAGTATTTAAATTGCATTAAAAAGTTGGATGATATACAAAACAATTTCAAGTTTTTTAGTGAAAAGAATTATTTTTTTAAAGGAACATGTTTTGAGTTTAACTGGTTAGAAAAATTGCAATTGATTTTGCAGTTACTCAGCAATATTCCTGGAATAAGTTGATATGCATTATCAGTTATGTCTTAAGTTTACCTTAAGTTATATATTGCTTCTCCCTGGGTTCTGTACATAGCACAGAGGGATGGTAGCATTTGATAGCTAAACTATTTGTTGAATATACAACAAGCTGTTGAGCTCTCTTAGCCAAGCCATAGGAATGGTTTCTTTTCAGGAACAGAATTTGAGTAGAAATCAATTTTAATAGTAGCTAATATTTACTTTAGGAGGTTAAACCTGGTGTAATTTGATCTTAACCCAAAAAATAACTCTTGTTGCACTGTTTCTTTGGCTGAAAAGATTTAACATTTTGGGAAGATTTTTGAGGCTTTGGGTTTGCAGTGTTGTTGCAGTTATTCTGGTCTTAAGTAAATAAGAAAAATAATTTTGTATGGAATACACCTGAACACCACACTACATGCATGCAGTTTTAGTGCAGAACATAGTCTTTTTATTAGAGTTGAAGTTACAGTACTCCTTGTGTAGCCTCCAATTTTGATAGTTTTATCACAAAAGGGAGGAGTGTCATTTCACATGCTGATATTCACAATACAAATATTTATGTGGATTATAATTGTTTATCTGTGTGCACTGACAGACTCTTGAACTTTTCTTTCTCCAGAGATGCAGGAAGGAAGCCAAGGCTGAGAGATGTGTGGTGAGACTTGCCTGATGTATGATAATGCAGAAACCTCAGGTCAGTAGCGATGGTGGTCACTGTGCATCAGTCTTTGTGCCTATACTTCTCTGGTTTGCCAACGGAAGTCCAAATTACAATAGAAACCTACCCACTGAAGGTCATAAAATACTTAGTACCAAGTCTTTGAACTCTAGGATTCTAGGACCACTTCGAGATAGTTTGGTCTTTATATAGTCTGCCAAGCAATGTACTTTGAGCTTCAGGTACCATGTCCAAGGTGTTTAAGATGTTCCAGCCAAAGACCTTCCCAGAATTAGACACTGTTAAAAGTTTCACACTGGTTTGTCCAAGATGTGCATATTATGTACAGTATGGATACATAGTCAGTTATCTCAAAGAATCACAATTTATGTGGTGCTTAAACATATCTTTTTAAAAACTTTGCAAATATACATTTTCTAATATTGCAAAGATGATTAGTCTGTTACTGAAAAGTATACATTTTATACAAGTTGCTCATTTCTTTTATAACTGTAGTGTTTAGAACAGCCCTAACTGTTTTGTAATGACACTTGTTCTGAGCTGATCTCACACACTGAAGATTTTTGATCTTGGTAATTATACTTTTCTATCAGTGTGCATAGTACACGGTTGAGAACTGCAGCATTTTTAATATTTTGTTTTTTCTTTGTATAGAATCATAAATACCATGTCTGGTTGCAAATGTAACAACAATTTATTTCTTATAAGTTCAAGGACTAAACAGTACCTATAGGCGTCATGGTACCATGTAGATTCAGGAATGACCTAAGGGCTCCCACAGCCTACGTCGGTGCAAGCAGGCATGCAACAGAACACTGAATTTCCTTTGTTGGTAATTTAGGTCTGGAGGTAATTGCTTCAGGATGAAGCCATCAAAGTTGATTTAAGAAATGTTCTATTTTACCTGTGACATTCAGAAAACTTTCTACTGCTTCTGCCCTCATCCATGTGTCTCCCCATATAAGTAATTAAAATTCCTGGATGAAATCTAATGATGATGCAAGTTGTTTGTGTTCGTTACTGTTTTTTGTACACCATGATTTCTGCATGGCAAGCTTCTAGAAACATTGCTGTGTAATCTGACAATAGTGAAATTAAACTACCGTAGAGGCTTTTTACACAAAGAGTAGCTCTGCTTGCTTAAGGAAAAGTTAGAACTGGATCCATATTACATCCAGAGTGGCAGTTAGGATGTCTGTGTCACCACCTCCAGAATCTAAGGCTTGTGTGCACAGGGAAAATAATCAGAATAGTGTCCTGAATAGCTCCCTATGCTGAAACCCTTAGTCCAGAATAACTCTGCCCACAAAGGGAAACGTTCAGGAATAGCTACTATGATTTAAATTCACACCATCACTTAATTCAAAATATTTTTCAAGTGTAGACAAGCCTTTGTTTTCTTGTTTAATGAGTAGGTTAGTTCAGGCTCTCTTTGATTTTTCCATAGGGGATTGATGTTAGCGACCCATGTAAACTTTTCATGATGAAAGAAGTTAAATTTTCTTTTTTTCTGCTGAATTTGAAGTGCTTCATACAAATGTTTACCCCTGTATTTACTTTCCTCATCCAGAACACAAGAGTCTGACAGTGAAGGTCAGTTTTATTAATGTTCACATCTCAATGTTCACAGCAATTTGTACCTTAAGAGAATGAATCCAGGAGGCCAGCCTATAGTAGGAGGAAGATTGACTGTGAGATGCATAAGATTCTTCAAAGGATGTCCCTATGGGTGCTTCACTTCAGGTGTTGGCACATTCTTGCACCTTTGATTGGAGAATTTCAGCAGCAGTGCCTGTCTGGGTCATGCATGCATGGTCCCTGTCTCGCAGCACCGTTGGTGCCTCATCTAGTGTGCACCAACCCGATGCCCTCAGTTCCTTCTCAACCATCCTTGGTCAGAGACAGAGCTCCCAGTAGTGTCAAGAAGTTAGCTTACTTAGTGTGAAAATAGTACTTAGCATAGTTTAGTCTAGCAGTACTGTTACTTTCCCCATTTTATTTCCTAGTTTAAAAAAAAAAAAAAAAAAACCTTTTCAGAGCCTAGTTAAGTTCACCTGTGAGGTGAACTATCATCTTTTCAGCTATGCCTTGTTCATCAGCACTGCTTCTCATGTTCAGATGCCATGCTGGTGTCGGACAGACACTCAATGTGTCTGCTGCTTGGCTGAGTTACACATCCCTCAGAAATGTGCTCACTGCAGCAGTCTAAAGCCTTGAGCACGGAGGAACAGGGATCTGTGCCTCAAGCTCATCTTAATGTAGAAGTCTATGCACCCGGCTTCAGACCTCGGCCAGCAGACACCCTCTGGACACAGATCTCCAGAGACCTCACGCTCTTCTCAGAGAGAGGCTCTTTCCTCAAAAAAAATCAATGAGGAAATGAGCAGTGACTTCTCCTGAGAGAGAACAGACCAAAAAGAAGTGCTCTCCATCTCAGTCTCTCTTGGTACCGACCCACCGCGGCTGAGTACCTAAAAGGCACCGGGATCTTCTGACACCACCCACACTGTGGCCTCTGCCAATCCCCAGTGCTCTGGTGTGGAGTTGAGAAGCAAAAGTAAGTCTCCTCCACTGTGGCACTGTCGACACCACTGAAGAAAACAGCACCAAGACCTCCAACAGCTTCATTGGTGCTGACAGCCACATTGACAATGATGCCATCTGCTTCAAAAACTCTATCACCAAGACCACCAGCACTGTCTACTGCAATACCAAAACCCTTGGCACTGGCCAGCACCATGCCACTTCCTTCATCAGAAGGACATATTAGTATCCTCGACACTGGACTCGCCACTTTTTGGCACAGATGGCTCCCTGGTGCACTTGGTACTGGAACACCCTGTCTCACTAATAACTCTTCCATTTTCCAGCAAGGAGGTAGAGGATGACCAGATCCAACAACCAGATCTCTACAATAGGTAAGACATCCAGCTGTGGTATGAGCACCCTTGCATGGTTCCACCCATGCCCTTCCTCACACAATGGGACTCCTGGGCCTCCTACAGAAATCACTACAATAGCCTCCCCCCCCCCCCCCAGCAAATCCTTGTAGGGAGGAGATCAGATTGCCTCCCACCATCCTGGGTGCCTGTAACAGAGCCCAGTGAGGAAGCCGCCAAGGAACAGGAGCATAGAGCAAGACACCATGCCAAATACTAAAAACTCCTTCTCTTCCCCAGACGAGGCCATAATCCAGACCCCAGCCACCATACCACCTACCTTCAAGAGGGATGACAAAAATACTCATGGGGGAATTTTGCACCACTCCACGTGTGCAAAATTCATGTCCCCCACAGATTTCTTTGCTTCCCTGCAGAAGAATGACTTTCTGAAGGGGAAGCAAAGGGAAGCCGCGAGAGCAGTCACTCAGCCTTCCCAAGCAACACGGGCGCATTGTTTTGGGCACCTGGAGCGGCTGACGGAGAGAGAAATCACTGCAGCGGGTGGGGGGGGAAGGCGTGGTTGGGGATGCGCCAGCCACTGGCTCTGTCAAGGTTCCTTCCCCACTCTGAACTTTAGAGTACAGATGTGGGGAACTGCATGGACACTTCTAAGCTTAATTATTAGCTTAGATCTGGTATCGCTGCCACCATCCAGAATTTTCAGTGTCTGGATCACTCCCTTTCCCCCCAAAACCTTCCCCTTCCTGGGTAGCCTTGAGAGACTCCTTCACCAATTCTCTGGTGAGTCCAGATCCAATCCCTTGGATCTAAAAACAAGGAGAAATTAACCATCGACCCTCCTTTCTCCCACCAATCCCTTGTGAGTCCAGATCCAATTCCCTTGGATCTAAAAACAAGGAAAAATCAATCAGGTATTAAGAAAAAGGCTTTTAATTAAAGAAAAGAAAGGTAAAAGAAAACCCTCTGGGAGAGATTAGCATACCAGCTACTCTCACAGACAACAGATTCAAAACACAGAGGATGTTCCCCTGGGCACAAATTAGGTACACAAAAAAACCCAATTTGATTCTACCTCTAATTGCATAAGACAGGTTACAAAGAAATAACATAAGCCTGTTATTCCTTTCTAAACTTACTACTCGATAAGAGGCTGGTTATGATCTTTTCACTCCGCTGAACGGAAACTCTGAAACAAAGGAAAAACTTCCTCTTCTTTTGAAACTTTTAGACCATTGTCCTCTGGTCAGTGTTGGCTAGCTGAGTGAAACTTTTTAACCTTTACAGGTAAAAGAGGCATAAACCCTTAACATCGTGTATGACTGTTACTCTGTCTGGCTCAGCTGCAGTCTCGGCGACTGGAGCGCGACGGACTTGCTCCCTGAAAGGAGCAGCTAAGGCCAGGTCAACCACCCCAGAAACCTCCCTGGCTGCAGGAAGCTCCAAACACACCGCCCCCATCCCGCCTCAGCACAGGGGTCGGGTCTATGTGGGAGTTGCTCTGCCATCTGCACAATTGCCGTGCTTTCGACCGCACACTACCAGAATCCCGCACACAGCCAGCCACACTTGAACCCCATCCACTGAGCTTCACCTTCTGGAATTGGATTCTGCCCACTGAATCTACTGGATGACTGTTTACTAAAAGGTCCCATCCGGGAGAAGCCGTTGACATTGACTCACAGGACATTTGTCCTCCAGAGTCTAGGGTACAGATAAATAAACATAAAATCAACTTCATTCAAAATCATTGATAGATGGACTTCATCAGGGCCACCTCGACTCCTGGAAGCCAGAGTGTCATTACCAAAACAGGTTATTACGATGACTGCCTCATCTCTTCAGTAATGAACAGTCCACATTCAGCTTTGCATCGCCTTCAACTCGTTAGCCACATGCTGCAACATATTCATGTACATACATCCGTTTCCACATGACGCCCTCGAGGGCTGGCTCATCTAGATCGACACAACACAGCTAAACTATAAATCCAACAAAAATAAAAAGGAGCATATAAAATGAGAACTAGGTCAATTACAAAGGATGAATATAGACAATAAACAGGAATGCAGGGGCAAGATTAGAAAGGCAAAGGTACAAAATGAGCCATAACTAGCTATGGGAATAAAGGGAAACAAGAAACTTTATCAGTACATAGAAAGCAGAGAGAAACCAAGACAGGGTAGGCCATGCTCGGAGGGAGGAGAAACAGTAACTGGGAAACTTGGAAATGGAGATGATGCTAATGACTACTTGTTTCAGTCTTCACTGAGAAGTCTGAAGGAATGTCTAAACATAGTGAAGCTTATGGGAAGGGGGTAGGTTTAGAGATAAAAATAAAAGGAGCAAGTTAAAAATCATAGAAAAGTTAGATGCTGCAATCACCAGGGCATGATGAAAGCATCCTAGACTACTCAAGGAGTTAAGAGGAGAATCTGAGCACTAGCTATTATCTTGGAAAGTCATGAGACAGGTAGAGATTCAGAAGACTGGGAAAAGGGCAAATATAGTGCCATCTATAAAAGGGAAATAAAAACAACCAGGAAACTACAGACCAGTTAGTTAACTTCGGCAGGGAAGATAATGGAGCAAGTAATTAAAGAAATCAATGCGAAACACTTGGAAGTGGTAAGTGAGAGGAATAGCCACATGGATTGTAAAGAAACAATTGTCAACCAATCGATCGTCTTGATAGGATAAAGAGTCCTTGTGATAGGGAGAGAGCGGTGATGTGTATACTAGACTTGAGTAAGGCATTTGATACGGGTCTGATGATATCTATGGATAAACTAGGCAAATACAATATAGATGGGCTACTAATAGGTGGTGCATAACTGGCTGATAACCATACTCAGAGAGTAGTTATATGGCTCCGATCCTGCTGGAAAGGTATAACAAGTGGGTCGCAGGGGTCTGTTTTGGGACGCTCTGTTCAATATCTCAATTGATTAGATGCTGGCATAGAAAGATACGCTTATTAAGTTGGCGATGATACCAAACTGGGAGGGATGCAATGGCTTGGAACAGGGTCAAAATTCAAAATGATACTAGACAAATGGAGAAATGGTCTGAGGTAAGATAAGTCAATAAGACAATGCAAAGTGCTTACTTAGAAGAACAATCAGTTGCACACAACAGACTGGAGAGAGACTGTCTAGAAGAGAGATGGCAGAAAGGATCTAGGGGCAAGTGGACCAAAAGCTAAAATTAGTCAACGAGTGATACAGTTGCAAAAAAAGCAAACGTGAGTCTGGATCATTAACAGGTTGTTGTAAAAGACACAGAAAGATTCTACTCGCTCTACTCTGCGCTGTAGCTCAACTGAGTATGTGTCCAGTTCTGGCACCGAGCATTCAAGAAAGATGTGGGAAAATTGGAGAGGTCAGAGAAGAGCAAAAAGAAGAGTAAAGTTCGAAACATGACCTACCGAAGGAAGGCCTGAAAGAACTGGTGTATTAGTTTGGAAAAGAGAAGACTGAGAGGGGACATGTAAAGTTTTCAGGTATCTAAAAGTGTCATCAGGAGGAGAGAAAACTTTCACCTAGCCTCTAATGATAGAACAAAAGCAATGGACTTAAACTGCAGCAAGGGAGACTTAGTTGGACATTAGGAAAAGTCTAACTGTAAGGGTAGTTAAACACTGGAATAAATGCCTAGGGAGTTGTGGAACCTCGATCTTGGAGATATTTAAGAGTAGGTTTAGATAAATGTCTATCAGGGATGGTCTAGACAGTATTTGGTCCTGCCATGAGGGCAGGGGACTGGACTCGATGACCTCTCGAGGTCCCTTCCAGTCCTAGAGTCTATGAATCTATGAACCAATATCAAAGATTCTTGACACTGGTGGATACAGCCCAGCAAGGTGGGCACAGAGGTTCCTTTCACTCAGAATCCACTCTCTTGACACTTACAACTGATGCTTCTTGATAGGCCGGGAGCCCATCTGCAACACCATAAAATCCAGGGCAGGTGGTCTCCCTCCAAAACACAGCTATACATAAATCTATTAGATCTCCATGCAGTTCACAACACGTGCCTCCACGTCTTGCCATTGATAAGGAATGAGACCATATAAATAATGACCTACAACATTGCATATTTTATGTAAGTCGACAGGGAGGAGACTGATCCCACTCCCTGTACCCCAAAGCCCTGAATCTCTGGAATTGGTGCATCCAGCAAAATATCAACATTTCAACCTCTTATCTCCAGCAGCAGACACATGAAGCAAGGAATTTTCTCAGAATCATGAATGGAAACTAAATGATGTGGTACTGCAGAACATATTTTAGCAATGGGGCCACTCATCTATTGACCTCTGCAACACCACAGAACCACAGGTGCCCACAGTTCTGCTCAAGAGCAGGTCTGGGACCCGAATTGCTGGGGGATGCCTTCCTCCTCAAATGGGAAGTGTCACTTCTATACACGTTCCCACGGATACCACTACTCTTGAGGGTGATAAACAAGATACATATGGACAAAGCAAAGTCCTATCGATAGCCCTAATGTGGCCCAGACAGACTTGGTACTCTTACCTGATGCGGATAGTGCTATGTGCTCCACACGCTCTCCCACTCCAACTAGACCTTCTGTCGCAGAACGACAGATAGGTTCACAACCGTACATGGAGAGACTTCACCTGAAATCGTGGCTCCTATATGGTTCCATCACAATGAACTAACCTGTTTGGAACAGGTTAAACACATACTGTTAAACAGTAGGACTTACCTTAAAAAATGGAACAGATATATGGTGCCAAGCCAAGCAAATCACTTCAGCTTTCACACCTTTACCATTGATATCGGACTACATGTTGGAGCTGAAAAATTCGGGACTATCCACTAGTTCAATCAAGGTCGATCTTGCGGCTGTTAACACCTTCCATCACAAGATTGATGGGATGTTGCTGTTTAAGCACCTGATTACCAAACACTTCCTTACAGTCATTCAGAACGTTTACCCTGAAGTACGTATTCCCACACCACCCTGGGGCTTGAACCTGGTATTACGCTGCCTCATTGGGGCCCATTCAAACCCTTAATGACATACTGTCTGATACATCTATCAATTAAGGTAGCATTTTTAGTAAAAACTAAAAAAAAATTAATCGGAATTTTTAAATTAATCATGATTAAAACTGATTAAACAGTAGAATACCAATTGAAATGTATTAAATATTTTTGGATGTTTATCTACATTTTTAAATATATTGATTTCAGTTATAACAAAATACAAAGTGTACAGTGCTCACTTTATATTGTATTTTATTACAAATATTTGCACTGTAAATATGATAAAAGAAATTTTTCAAGTTACCTCATACAAGTACAGTACTGTAGTGTGATCTCTTTACCATGAAAGTGGAATTTACAAATGTAGATTTTTTTTTGTTACATAACTGAACTCAAAAACAAAACAGTGTAAAACTTTAGACCAGGATTTAGACCACCAACGACCGGTAGCGCGGAAGGACCCCTGCCTAGGCAGGGCTGGCGCTTCCATTTAGGCAGCCTAGGCAATTGCCTAGGGCGCCAGGATTATTGGGGGGCGGCATTTTGCCAAGGGGGGGTGGTAGGCGGCTCCAGTGGACCTGCCGCAGTCGTGCCTGCAGAGGGTCCCTGGTCCCGTGGCTCCGGTGGAGCTGCCGCAGGCATTCCTGTGGACGGTTGGCTGCTCCCGCGGGTCCGGTGGACCTCCCGCAGGCACGCCTGTGGCAGCCCCACCGGAGCCGCGGACCAGCGAACCCTCCGCAGGAATGCCTGCGGCAGCTCCACCAGAACCGCGGACCAGCGCGCGTGGCAGCTAAATGGCCGTGTGCCTAGGGCGCTAAAAATGCTAGCGCCGGTCCTGCGCCTAGGGCACCAAAAACCCTGGCGCCGCTCCGGCAGAGAGTGAGCAAGAACATAAAGGCCCAAGTTCTGCACTGTTTAATACCTAAAGTTAACACACCACGCTTACTTTATTCAGTTTCTCTAAACTTACGGACCTACACCTTTTCATAGTCACTAACTAAACACATTAACCAAACAAATATGACATTGAAGCATAAAAACAGGCCACAGTGACGGTTATCAGTATGCACAATATGAAATTTTCACATACCTAGATACTGGACATTTTAAAAATTACTGTTCCTAATCACTTCCATGTTTTTCTTATGCTTAAATGTTAATGTTCTTGCTATGTACCAATGTGTGTTAACTTGAGGTAAAATTCACATGAAGAGAAGCCAGTTCGTAGTTTTTATGAGTTGGGCTTTAATTAGACTTGCGAACTCATGCGGGCTGCTGGACTCCTTCAAGTAACTGGCTACCTATGCAACTTCAGCTTCTCAAGGCTATAAACATCCCCTTTAGCTCTCCAGAGGCCCAGCGAGGAGCCTTATTGCAGTTGCCAGGTCACCTTCCTGTAACTGGGACGACTTCAGAGTAATCCAGCTGTGTCTTCATTGTAGCTGAGCATTACTGGGACAGTGTGCTTTAAAGCGGCATTTGACTACAGGAAGGTGAATTTAGGATCCTGAATTCAGCTCCTGTGCTTAGTCTACACTAGGGGTTTACACTAAGCCCGTTAGTGTAAACCCCTAGTGTAGATGTTGTGTACAGTTATTAAAACCCTCAGCATAAGTGAGGCTTTAGTTCAATTCCTTGACCTCAGAGGGAAATTTTATCCAGGGCCTGCGGGAGGCAGCATAGGGAGGACAGAATGATGGGGACTAGTTTTAAACTATCTTATCATCCCTGCCTTTTTTCCTGGTGAAGACACAGCCTGTGTATTTTCGGTTTTTCAAGAATTAGCACCATCTCCCACCAAACCTAATCCAATCGTTAGGGTTTTGTAATCCCAACCTTTGCAACACAAAATGGATAAAAAGTGATTAACAATCTTCAGTGATTTGTTTTTTCTGGTCTTGCAATTGCCTAATTGATTATCAGAAATATTACCAGATCAGCGGAGAGCATAAATAGGCATGAGCTGTAACAATGGAGCTTGCCAGCTTTTAGGTATGTGACATGAGTTGTTCTTTTTCTTATCGTAGCACTTCCCAGCCCCAGTCCTGAACCAGTGCCCCATTGTGGTAGGTGCTGTACAAACACAAAACAAAAAGAGAGTCCCCTCCAACATCCGCCCTTCCTTTCTTCCCTGTCACGGGCCTTGAAAATTCTCACCTCCATGCTCTTTCTGGCCCCTCAACCCTATCCCTTCCTGTGAAATTTCCTTGCCCCCACTCCTTTCCCCCGCCATATTCTTGTCCCTCTCCTCTGTCTCCTTTCTTGCATACAGACGTGCCATTAAACTCTTAAACCAGCCCTTGAACCCTCCGCCCCGTTGTCTTTCCAACTCCCTCTGCCCCTTCACTACCATACTCACTGAATGAGCTGTCCGTGCTCCTATATCAGCTTCCTTGCCTTAAACTCTTTATTTTATCAGTTAGAGGAATTGCAGCAACTAATCTGGGGATGTGGGGGGATCCCCATGAGTTGAAGTTTTAACATCACGATTGGTTGTTTTTCTAAATTATGTTTTAGCTCAACGAGAAGTTATGGGATTGATGCAGGAATCACGGGGGACAATTCTATGACGTTATGCAAGACATCAGACTAGATGACCATAATGGTCTCTTCTGACTTTAAAATATTGGACCACTTCATAGAAAATGCTCACCAGTGTCTCCAAATAAACGTCTTGACTGTCTGAAGGCCTGTACTCCATTCTTATTCTCTTTGACCTTTCCAGTGCTTTTGATACCCTTGATCCTCCCTCCTCCTTGACATTGTCTTCCCTTAGCCTCCCTAACTCTGTCCTCTCCTGGTTCTCTTCTTACTCCATTAGCCATTCTGTCAATCCCTCTTAACAGGTTTCCACTTCCCCCTCTAACTGCACTCTCCTCAGGTCTCTATTCTTGGACTCCTGCCTTTCTCCCTGGACACTTTATTTATAGGTGATGTCACTTGCATGAATTCAACTGCCCTCCCAGACTAACTCCTTTCGTAAATTCTATTTCACTCGGACCCTGGCTCCATGCTTCAGTATTGCATCTCTCTCAAGCAGTTCATCTGGGAAACTCACTATCATCTCAAGCTCTTTGTGGCCAAAACAAATCTCTGTCTTTCCTACCAAATCCTGTGCCCTAACCCCATTCTGCTTTACAATTAGCAAAGCCACCATCGTCTCTGTCCCTCAGGCTCATAGCCTGGGCTTTCAGTCTTTCCTCTGCATACTCGTTGTCACTAAGTCTTGTCTCCTCTTCCTAGATAACACTTCAAAAATCCCTCACTTTTTTTCATGACTGATAGCATCTGCCCCTATCCGTACTGAATGGGCTGGGCCTTCCTGAATGAATTCCAGGGATCCTGAGACCAAGCCTGCTCTTGCTTGCCCCTGCGAAGTTCTGCCTCTGGTAGAACAAGGTCAGCAGCTCAGTGCTTTCCTGCCTTTTTTATTTACTATCTTTTGGTCTTTGTGCTCTCATTATACTCACCCCTGCAGAGCATTGCGTCCTCTGGGGCAGTACCCACTGCTAGGCCCCTCACAGCCTAGGAAACTCTGCCCAAAGGTCTAATGATGCTCAGCTTGTGAGGTGGCTTTAAATTCCTAGTTAGACACTAATCTGCATTTTTTTCAATTGTTCTATTAGTTTTCTAAAAGGAAGTTAAAATTTATGTAGAACTAATGGAAAAGTTGCCCCCTCTTTTATAGCAAATTGAAGATTGATGCTTTTCCAGACGTGATATGTGAGAACACTTGCATTTTAAACTCAAAACTTCCCTAAAGCTGAAGCATCAGACAGGAAACTTTTGCTTTGTGATAGTTCCATGTGAATTTCCCAGGAATTTTCCAACTAGGTAAGCACAGTATGTGCCTTCCCACGTCCTGGGATCATGTGCACGGCCGCCAGTCTTGGCTGTGCCCCTTCCCATCCTGGGCCAAAGCAGTTTTATGGTAGCTATGTGTGTGTGTTTTCCTTTGAGCTGATGGCTAGATTTGGGTGGACCTGAGATGGGAAATACTATTGTTTTATAGCTCTATGGACCTGATACTGTTTAATCTCAGTAATATTGTGCTGCCTGTAGCAAATGGGCTTGAGGGACAGTAGTTCAGACGATTCCAAAACAGGCACTAGGCAAATTTACAGCATTTTTAAGAGGGTAGAGGGAAGCCAAAGACTCCTAGTCTCTAAAAAGTGATGACTCCTACAACCTATAGGGGTTTTATAAGAGAGGCTGTAGCAGTCTCAGGTTTATAGCTTTCGATTATCGTGCTGCTGCCACTAATAATTTCTGATCACTTTCAAACAGTACATTCAAGTGAGATGCTCACCAGACCAGTCATAATCTGTCTCCGGAGCCAAATTTTATCTGATTTCCTTGTAGGAAAGGGTTACTTCTGAGCTGAAAAGTAAGATGTCCAAAGCCCACAAAACCAACTGTGAAGAACTTACAGTAATATTTGACTAGGTTCAGTTAAACTGAGGGAGATTCTACAGCGTAGAATTTGTGTCTCCCCTATTTTGAGTCCCGTTCAGTATGACATTTTAAATGCTGTTGTAAATTAACTGAACATTTTTCTTGTCAGTTTTGCTGGCCTGCTTCCACATCATCATCCTTAACCACTTCTAAAAAATGTATCTGTCTCTTCTATGTCAGCACCACTTTTAGAATGGGAGGATAGGCATAAAAATCATCATGAATCTGAATATAAATGGGAATTATGGTGAATGTGCAGCTGACAGCAAATAGAGGTATCATGCCTGTATTGCTCAAAACAGCCACCAACTTTCAATATGGCACCTTGAAAGCAACTTAATATGAACTGTAGATTGTACTAGGAGGTATTGTTAATATGAAGGCCTTAAAACTCTTGCCAAGGTAACTTTCTGAAAACTAAAATCCCTTAGAAGAGGGGGCATAAGACCCTGACTCACTGAACATAAAACCAACACTTAAAACTCAGTGTTTTTGTATTTTGTTTTCTAGCTGTGACAGTAAGTAGCCATTGGTTTTATGTTTGGCAGATTTTACCTCCAAAAGATTCCATGTAACTTTCCATGGGTTTTCCCTCTACTGGGATATGCTCACAGATTCCATAGTTCACAAATTCTTTTTGCAAAGCATATGTTGGCTGTTTTCAACAGGGATAATATTTCTAGGTTCCAAGACAACAGTGGTTTCTGTGGTAAAGCAAGCTCTCTGAATTGAACTAAATGTCTGGACATATGTTTAAATTTAGTTCTTGGTGAGACGCCTTCAAATTACACACCACAGAATTTTACAGATGTCAAGTATAATGCATCATGGACCCGATCCAAAGCCCAGGGGCATCTTTCCATTGACTTTAAAACACTTGGAATTAGGTCCTATGACAAAATCTCTTTGATCATGTCAAAACTACACCAACAGGAACATACATAAGGACTCTAATCCAAATTGTTTATATTGTGTGCAATGTTTATCCCTCTCTGCACCTTTTCTTTTATGCTAGCTGATAGCTTTACGGGTTGACTATATTGACAATCATGATAGTGGGGAAACTTAAGACTTGAAGTAATGTGCTATTTTAAGGAAAAGGGGCTGTTTGTTTTAATGTAACGTTGTTTTGTTCACCAGATGGCAATGTTTGCCACAGAATATACTTTCAAGATGATAAAGTAGTAAACATGACTTGGGTATTGCTACAGACAGCTCAGTGGAAACTGTCACTCAGTGCGTAGCAGCAGTCAAAAAGGAAATACTATGTTAAAAAAAAAATTATTCCATTCTATAAATTAATGAATGCCATCCTGTGGACTACTGGGTTTGGTCCGATAACCCCATCTCAAAAGGGGGAAGTAGAAGAACCAGAATGAAATCCAAAGAAGGCGTAGGAAGACCACCCCTAGAAGGAGAGCATGGAAAGAGTGGGACTGTTTAGAGAAATGTCAGAAATAACATAAGGTAAGTTCAAGTGCTCCTACTGACCTTTTCTCATAAGAACAGGGAAACCATAAACTAAAAAGCAATACATTTAAAACTGATAAAAGCAACTGTATTTTACTTAACACAACTAATCTGTAGGACTCATTGCTGTATGAGAACCAGTGTTTAACAAGATTCACAAAAGAACTAGGAGTTTGTGGAGAATGTTACACATCCACAACATGAATAAATTTTTTTAAAACATCCTCCCCTCTCCATATTATAGCCAACTTCTGACAGGCATTAGGAAAAGATTGTCATGGGCAGTTTATTCCACTATTAACTATTTGTGATTGTGGCACTTTCCCCTGAAGCATCTGCTGTGACACTTACTGTGGTGGATTTTTTAACGGACTGTCCTTATTTCAGTCAAATTAAGAGCAACAGATTACCTTACTTTGGGGAGGATGGGAAGGAGGCAAGGTATCGTTAGCTTGTAACTAAGGAGAAATTGGAGAGAGTAATCTTCGTACTACTGTAGCTGCCCTTGTTCAGTTTGTGGGGGAAGTTGTCCTGGAGTCTGACCTAGCCTAGAGAACAATGTGAGAGGTTTCCTTTCAGAGTCACTGTTTTGCCTGCTTGAGTACTCATCCTCAGTGGATAAGGCTTATGACTTGAATAATGCTTCAGTGGAGGTGGCCAGTCCAAAAATGATTTCCTGTACAGTGCCAGGAGCATGCCAGACAACAGCTGTGGCAGCTACATAAAAATAGCTGAAATGATCCCACATCTAGTACTATTTATTTGAGGGTTCAGAGTGCAATTAATTAGGACTTTAAATAACTTTAGTTTGATTTCACCACCTTTGGAAGGCATGCTAACTTTTCAGTTTACATGTACGTAACTGCTACTGTTGGATTTTAACTAGTTATCTGAGTAGGAAGTCCAACATCCCCCTTTCTATATATACAGAAGTCAGTGAACTAGAGAATTTGTTTGTCAGTTTAGGAATACAGCAAAATTTCTTGAGTTCTGAGCAAATTCAAACCTGTTCCTTGAGCAAATCCAGTGTTTTTGTCTGCATTGCTTTCCTGCAGCCCTTGGCTCTATTCAAGGAGAGAACAGACCAGGCATTGAGGAAAGAAGAAAATTTGCACAGAAGCTGAGAATAAGAGGGACCATGGTGTTCTCTCTGCACTTCAGCAGAAAGCTGGCACGAAAGCTTTGGGCACAAGCTCATTCTGTAGAGGAGGTCTGGAAAACCATTGCACTTGTGCTTTGAGTCTTGAACTGAATGAGCCATTTTGGAATCTGTGTCCTCTGGTTTCTGCTCATTAGGTGTATCACCTCTTAAAATTGTACAGACAAGAATGTCATTTCACAGACCACCACAACCCCTGGACTCTCCCCAGGTTCTCTATATGCAACTGAAGGTGAAAGGCTGGAAGTTGTGTTCCATTTTTCCTTACCACCAGCTATTTTTAGTGTAATAAATTGTACAGTTCAATTGACTGGCACTTTAATGTTTGTGAAGACTATTTTCACCCATTGTTATGGTGTTGATTACGACTTAGTTTTTTATTTTCATAGCCTCAGTGACTGATTTACAGCTGTAAACAAATATTTCCTTTGTGCAATTAAATACTGCCCACTAGCATTACTTCCATTCATGCACCTCTGAAGAACAGGATACTTTTTCCTCAGGTTTTTTAAGCAATGTAATTTTTTATACAGAAACCCAGAGTTAAATTTGATGCACCTTGATTAGTTATGTAAACAAAATCTAAAAAATTCCCCACAGAACGAATAACTTGGTTCCTCCATAGAAAGTTTATATATTTCTCTTGATTAATCTGAGGTTAATATTGTCAAGAGACAAGAGTGTGGCACATCAATCCATCTAGAAATGGTGTAACTTATACACCTCTCCATTAACAAAATTGTGCATAATGAAATGCTTACAATCTGAATGCATGATAGAAAGCATCTTTCAAGCGGAACTGGCAGCCATCTGGCAACCATAAGTTAAGTTCTGCATCATTTATGGCATTATAGATACCTATTACACATAGCATTACTTCAAAACCCTGAAGGATTGTGTTTGAAATGTTTTCCAAGCAGTCATTTGGTTCGAAACGTCAGGAGAAAGACGCAAGAGCCTGCATTTACCAATTTATGGTACCCTTAAGCTCTATGATTAAGTGTATTTCACAGTGACAGTTGCTGTAATGCCTTTTCTCGCACAGTAGGATTGTGTTAGATGTTGGCTGCCCTTGGATCATCATTGTCCTGGTGGTTTTCCCTTTTCTCATTTGCTTAACTACATTTCATGAGCACTTCTCATGGTCTTCATTTAGCTGTTCATAAGTCCTTTCAGTATATCTTCAGAGAGCTCCAGTAGAGGGAGTTCAGGTGATGGAATGTCCAAGGGAGGAAGATTGGGTATTGGAATGTCCTTAGCCTTCCCTGCATTTGCTGCAAACTTCTGCCAAGTTGAGGCTGAAGTAGTAGCAGTTTCTGAATGATGTTGTAGGCCCCACAACTCTGACTTCTCCACAAAATCAGCATCTACATCCAACTCCTTCTCTACCGGAGCTTTTTGGAGTCTAATCCTTTCTGCTTTTAGCTGTTTATTCTCTCTCCTTAATCTCTCATTTTCAGCTACAAGAAATTCCACATGCCGTTTCAAATCTGCAATTTTGGTTGCTTGCTCCTCTATTATTATTTTGTCATCTTTTGGGGCTTTGTTCCCAGTACACACTTCCAATTGCTCCTCTCTTTTCTGAAGCAGAAATAATAGTGTATCTGGCTCCCTGTCAAAGACACCCTGAGTTTCCTGTAGATGCTTATTTGCAGAAGGACTGTATTTCTGAGTAACAGGAACCAATATGTTGTGGTCTCCAGATTCTTCAGTTGATGGTTTGTAAG
Source organism: Chelonoidis abingdonii (assembly GCF_003597395.2). Lineage (NCBI taxonomy): Eukaryota > Metazoa > Chordata > Testudines > Testudinidae > Chelonoidis > Chelonoidis abingdonii. The sequence goes on along the minus strand of NC_133783.1, from coordinate 18,701,012 downwards.
AGGTCTGAAGATGTGCAGCTATATCCTTGTCTGCATTCTGTTGGGCTTTTAGCCTTTCCTCTCTCTTTGCCCTTTTCCACCTCTCCTGGATAAGCAATAATTGTTTCATGTGACTATCCCTTTGTAATTCCAGCGATAATTGAGCCTGTCCAAGAAAAAAAATGACTGAATTAACACAGGCCCTAATACTGCAAGCATATATTTGTGAGCAAAATTACAGACATGCTTAAGCATTTACAGAATCGGCATGTTAGTATGTCCTGGAGGGGAAACCGTTCTCTCTAGCTTCCGCAATGCAGATTCAGGCATTTATGCCATCAAACTCACTAACTGTAGTCTGTGAAATGGAAGTGCTGTGTGACTACTTAATATTTGGACATCTGTAATTTCTTTTTCAATCCATATGGAGACTTCTGAAGGGAGGAGGTAAAAGTTTGGCCTGTGATCATCCACAAATGTACTTGGGATGAGATGTCATGCTTTACTTAGCCAGTAATTCAACACGTCCGGTTTTTAAATAAGAAGCAAATCCTTTTGTTGTAGAATATAGCTAGACCACTGCGTTAATGACACCACCACCACCAAGCAGCAGAGATTGCTACTATGAGATTACATCATTTTCAAACTGATCCTCTATTCTGAGTCACTCCAATTGCTAGACCATTGGGGTAGATGTTCCAGGCTTGACTAAAAAAAGTGTTCCATTTTTGATGAAATTTTCTCAATAGTTTAGCTTTGCTGAAACAACAAGAATAATAGGGGGAGTGGGGCAATGTACTTTTTCCCAGTCATAGGGGCATTTTATAGTCACTGAATCAGAGAGAGAGAGCATGACTTTACAGGCAGTCACTTGAAGACCTAAGTCCCCACTCCAATGACTGTTCCAATAAGTGGAACAGCTTCAATGGGAGAGAGACAGACTGACCTGCCATGGAGGTAACCACATTCAAATTCCTGCTCCACATCAGGCAGAGGGGGAACTGAACCCAGGCTCCCTATACTCCAGGTACAATGCTCTGAAATCCAGGGGTTGGCAAGCTCTGGCAGGCGGACCAGGCCAGTTTGTTTACCTGCCCCATCAGCAGGTTCAGCCTATCAGGGCTCCCACTGGCCACAGTTCGCCATCCCAGGCCAATAAGGGTGGCAGGAAGCCACAGCCAGCACATCCCTCACCAGGACTGCGAACTGCGGCCAGTGGGAGCCGCGGTCAGCTGACCCTGCTGATGCCGCGTGCCAGAGATTGCTGACTCTTGCTCTAACCACTCTGTTCAAGATTAAGGAAGGCTTCCTCTTCCTCCCCCACCACATACACAAATGCCCCACAAAATCTGTTTCAGGTCCAACAAAATATTCTGTCGAACTCAAAATAGATATTCTTTAGTTTGCCTCAGAGAACTCTTTTCTTTTGTGGAACTGCTAGCAACTCACAATAAGGGGTTATTCACCCAGCTCTGCTCCACCCTTCTGCTAACCCCAGCTACTCGATCAGCTCTTTGGGCCTTGGACAGCCAGGCATAAATTAGAGCAGTGCAGGTCATTCAGAGTAGGCAGCATGACTATATGGTGTAAGAGGTATGACGACACAATGTAACTCTGGCCCTTGGGCATGTGCCCATTAAAGTGTGTGTTTGTACAATAATACCTGCCATGGAATGCAAGCTAAATGCAATCTCACCTGCTCAGATTGTGTCAGCTTCATGGCTTCAACAAGGTATGCTGCACAAAAAACAAATTGGTAAACGCTTAGGCCAGGATTGTGAAAAGTAGAACATTCTTTTCTTGCAAGCTAAAGACAGACTAACCCATTTAAGTATTTTTAAAAGTTTTCAGATCTGATCATTTTGTTCACTCAATCCACACACAGAGGGGATTACACAGGCATACTATTGCTGGGAATACGCATACTGCTTTTCAAATGCGTGTCTCCCCTGAAGAGCTTTAAACCTACCTAGTATTAAGGTAAATTACTTCCATATCATCATCTCTGAAGCAAAGTCTCTTTGCTCATCATGGTATAATACGCATTGCACATTCCCATGTATGGTTCTAACTGCTTCACCACTAAGGAGAGCGCTACCCACGCAGTTTCATTACAACTTTTTCCCCGATCAAACCTAAGGTTTGCAGGAAGTCCCCAAAGGAGGAGGAGCAGCAGCTGCCCCTGTAGTATAAGGAAATGACAAAGCTATGGGCCAGAGTTTGTCTTACATACATATAAATGAAAGAAGAACACTACAGTAGAGTACCATACTTTTCTTTGACTGCACTGCTGATAGAGAAACAAGATCCGTGGCCCCAACCCTGAATAAAACTCAATGCATTTTTTAATTAAATGCCTTTGTATTTTAAATTAATTTTAATGTTGAGTTTTACAACCTTTAAGGCCTAAGTTTACTACCATCTATTAAAATGACTTAAGTATTAGAATCATATATCATTAGGGTTGGAAGGGACCTCGAGATCATCTAAGTCCAACCTCCTGCTCAAAGCAGGATCAATCCCCAAATGACCCCCCCAAGGATTGAACTCACAACCCTGGGTTTAGCAGGCCCATGCTCAAACCACTGAGCTATCCCTCCCCCCAAGCAGTACATATTTGCTGCTGCTGAGATTTAAAATAAAAATCCACTGAACAGCTGGAAGTCGCTTGCTAAGCACCTGCAACCATACATTGATGTGCAAAATCCACTTTTGACAGCAGTAGCCTCTTCTCCAGATGGAGAGAATTTGTTTCTTTTCAGGTTTTTACTAGTTCAATTCAGTGATTAGTTCAAGGTTAAAGTGACTGGGGCAGGAATACAAACTTCTCAGCTCCCTTTCCCCGGCAAGTATATTAAAAACAAACCTACAGCACTTGGAGCACAAACCTATCTAGTGGTCCTCCATACAACACCCAAAAACTGCACCTATCCAGCCAGTTGTACCTACTAATGTGGCCACCTCCCAGCTCTCCAGAGCAGATCTTACCTGTTAAGAGGCAGCACCTGCACAAATCAAATGTGAACCTGAACACACATTTTTGTCCATAAGGATGGAAGACTGTCAATCATAGGGTGGCCCTGCAGGTTGAGCTTTCTTGGTAAAAATTGCTTTATCAGTAATAGATTCATTAAAAACATTAAGATTGCTAAACACTCAATTGGTGGTTAGCAAAGACTGGTGGTTAAATATTTCCCACATTATGCTGACAACTAGCTACTCCAAGTAAGAAAGGTCAAAATTGAAGTGAAATTAAAGGCTACATTTCTGAGAGGCTTCGCACGGGGCCTCCAAATCTCTGTTCACATTTTTTGCATGTATAAAAACAGCATTTCTATGCAAATATGTATATAGTTACTTAGCTGAGCAAGTTTCAAGGCTGCTTTTGAAAACTAGATCATAAATATCTTATGAAAAGGTAACACTCACCAGCTGCTTTTTTATGACAAGAAATTGCTTCTTCGTATTTCCCTGCTGCCAACAGCCGGTCTGCTTTTCTACTCTGCTGATGAGCCTTAAAAGAAACAATGTTATTTTAATCAAAGCTGAAACTAGGAATGGCTGGAACTGTTTTTTATAGTAACTAGCACCAGACAGATAATCAGGTGTTCATACATCATACAACTTCAGAGTATTAACCCAAGATCTCCCAGTCCAGACTTTGAGAGGCAGAGAAACAATTTCCTATAATGCTCACCCACTGTAGGACTTTTGTGGACAAATGTACTGTGCAGGTACGGCAAAAGGTTTAAGGTTTTATAAAGTGGCAGTGACTGTTAAGTCTTCACACAGAGTACCTAACACTTGCAGTGTTAAACAAGTGTTCTAGGCCAATGGTCCATGGTGTAAGGAACCAACCACCAGTGGCTATACTGCCATGAGCTACTGGAAACAATCCTCCAAAACTGCCCTTATTGATTGCTGTGCTGTGGAGTTGTGTGCCCTAATGTGTGAGCCTGGCATCTTCTCATAAGCAATGTGTGAGATCAGCCACACATGCACTTCTCTTATGGGATTATAGCTCCCAACAGCTTTTCATTTCCTTTATGATCCTGAAGAGCTCCCTGCACTCAAGCTGACAAAATAAGAGCAGCACTATCATTTAGTGCATTACACAAAAGCCTTCAGCTTGGTTAAAAGTTTACAAAATTCAGCATAAGCAGCCATACTTTGAAGCAGTTTACTGCTATTACAGCAACAGATTAAGAGTAGAAGAGTTTTAAAGTACAGCATGATTTAAGAGATACTGTTTCTAGAGCAGGGGTCAGCAACCTATGGCACATGTGTCAAAGACCAGGCCAGACCAGCAGCGGGCGGGGTGGGGCCAGCGGCCAGGACCCTAGCAGGCAGCAGCGTGGCATTAAAAATCCTGCCCAGCTCAACCCGCTCTTCTCCATCTCATGCCCACCGCTCTCTCCTGGGGGGGCAGGGGGCAGAAGCTTGGTCCTGTCAGCTGCTCCTGCAGGGCAGCCTCCACCAGCAGCCAAGCTCTCTCCTCCCCTGCCTCTTCCCCCAGCATGCTGGGTTCCTGCCCCTCCTCCTCTCCCTCCCTGCAGCCGAACAGCTGATGGCCCTGGGGGAAGGAGAAGTAGACCTGGAACTGCAGCCAGAGCATGATCGCTGCTCTGGAGAAGAGGCGATAATGGGTCTTGGGGAAGGAGGGTGGAATCAGGGAATATCCCCTCCAGCCCCTGCCATGAGCTACTCAGGGCAGGGGGCTGGGAGCATGCATCCCCATGACTCCAGCCCACACCCACATCACACCCCTGCCTTGACCCTTGCACCCCCACACACACCCTGAGCCCTCTGCCCTGACTCTTGCACCCCCCACATTCCCACCCCCGCCCTGAGCACCAAACGGAAGCTCCTACATATACACACACATTCCCACCTTCACCCCTCACATCAAATGGGAGCTGCCCAGGTAAGTGCTCCATGCCCAAACCTCCTGCCCAACCCTGAGCCCCCTCCCTCATTCTAGCTCCTGGCCAGACCCTACACCCCAACCTGCTCCTTCACCCCCAGCCCTGTGCTCAGTGCACAACTACCCTCAGCTCAGTGCAGAGAGAGGAAGAGAATGGGCTAAAACCAGGGAGAAGGTAGGTACCCACTGTATGTGGGCAGGGTCCGGATCCCAGACCGGCAGCAGGTTGAACAGGTCTGGCAGCCGAGATCCCACCTGGCAGGAGCTGGCGGATGGAACCCCTGAGCGGCAGTGGGCTGAGCTGCTCAGCCCACTGCCGATCTGGGGTCCCGGCTGCTGGCCCTGCTCAGCCTGCTGCTGGTCTGGGGTTCTGGCTGCCAGACCCTTGCCAGCTGGGGTCCCAGTCACAGGCCCCACTAAGCCCGCTGCCGGCCTAGGTGAATGGAACCCCAGGCTGGGAGCGGGCCGAGCGGCGTAAGATCAGCATCTTGATTTAAAATTAAATCAAGCTTCTTAAACATTTTGAAAACCTTGTTTACTTTACATACAATAGTTTAGTTATATAATATACAGACTTACAGAGAGAGACTTTCTAAAACACGTTAAAATACATTACCAGCATGCAAAACCTTAAATTAGAGTGAATAAACTAGGACTCGGCCCACCACTTCTGAAAGGTTGCCGACCCCTGTTCTAGAGAGATTTTTTTTTTGTTTATGGGCCCTATCAGTTATGTCAACCCAGTTGAGACATTTGGGTCAGTAGGGTAGTTTTATAATCCAGTATTGAGCTGTGAACAAGGGCTCAGACTAGATTCCAGGATTTTTGTGACAATATTTAAGTGGCTTTTACCCACTTCGGGTTTGTCTACATGGCGATTTAGTGCAATCTATTCAAAACACATGATGGGACTTTTAGTGGATAGCAGCAGGATCCATACAGCCACTCATGTGACAGGCTCATGTGCTGTAGATTCACACGCCAGCTTACACCAGACACTACGTTGCTGTATAGATAAACCCATAGTATTGTCAATATCCCCACGTTTGTCTGAACATGGCAGAGGAAGGCGATTCATTTTTTTCTGCCAATATTCCAAGGGAAAGATACTGTTCTATTAACTCTTCCCATAGACTCTCACAGAGGGCTATACCAAGGAAAAGAGTTCACTCTCCTGACAAACCGAGGAGTGAATTCACAAGTATGTTAACCCACAGCAGTGTTTGCTTCACAAATAGCCATATTTTCTATGCTTCACCCTTTGGCAAGAGAGGTTGGTTTGTGCATACAGTAACTTCATTTACTAAAATGCTCTTGAGAAAAATAGGGGCCCAGCTCAGAAAGTATATGAAATGGGACATTAACAGGAAATGAGCTTGGTATCTTGCATTACTAATATCTGTAGAACCCTTAACACACTCAACTTTACAACTAGTTCTGTAGTTTCCCAAAACAATAGTTTCAACATCAAAACGGGTAGCCTTGGCCTATCCAAGAGACAGGTCCAAAGAAGCCAGGTCAATTGGAAGAGAAGATATTCTTGAGAAGAAAGAAAAAAGTAGCAATTTCATTGATCAGAATTAAATTCAGCAAAACAGAACCCCAATACCATTTATTAATTAGCCTAGAATAATTTCTCCATAAGAATTTTGTACAGAAAAAGTGTCATTTAAAATTATGGTTAAATAGCTAATCACAGTAGGTAAGCATGTGAAAAGCCTTTAAAAAAGCAGACCCTGTCAGATATTGTTTAGGCATGTCACACTGCACTCCTGGAAACAGAGGAGCAGACAAGTTTCTAATAGGGTTACAATGAAGTTGTGTAACAGGCCATCCTCTGGCTGCAACAGAGTCCCTTTTAAGGGTAATCGCCACATCTTCAAGAGAACATGGAAACATTAGGGAAGCACCAAACATCCCTCTGCTTGCTCATTAATTTTGATGAGCTACATGGGAAGTCAATATTTCCTTTGAGTGGGATGATTAAGAACAGTAACACTGCCCCTTTGAGGTAAGGAAAGATAGAAACATGCCTGATTCGTAATCTAAGGAACTGAACAGCTACAGGTTTAAGCAGTAAAGTCACATGACTCAAGCCTGGGTGAATAAGAGCAATCTCTCCCAAGTGATCCCACCCAACTACTAGCTGCTGATAGAAGACTACTAGAACAAAACAAGACAGACCCTATGTGATTTTTAAAAGGTAAATTTGTGAATTATTAGTTTTCAAACAGAGCAAATGTATTGTTGTTTTCCTGGAGCAACAAGTTGACTGAAAGTCCTCTTTCTTTATGCATGCTTTGTTTTCCTGAAACATAGTGGAAAAGTCTCGCTGGAAAGATTTTAGCCCACATAGAACCACTTTGCTTGTTTGAAGATATTCAGAGTTAATGGTAGAGCATCCTTCAGGAGCTAAAAAACTTTAACAAGATACGAGGCACAGACTGCAGTAAGCTACCGGTGCTAAGAACTACAATTTAAGTAAAAAAAAAACAAAACACAAAACTAAAAAATAAAGCAAGGAGGGCTGAGGAAAGTAACTTCAGGGAGGGTATGTTTTGTCGAACTACCAAATGATAGAATTTAGAAGTATTAAGAGCAACCTGTTTTCTGTTGTTAACACCAACCAGCTTCACTGCACATTAGTGTGTGTGTGGGGGGGTGTCTTTTTATAATGAAGCTATTTTGGGCAAAGGAAAACCAAGAAATAAAAGGGGTCCTACAAATGTAGACATGACTGAGGTTTAGTGGAAGTGACCATCCAGTGGAATTTATACAGACACAATTCCAAGATATAACCCTATAAATAGACTACTAGGATTATATTACTGGCCTCCTTATCAGTATCAGGGCCTGATAATCCCACTTACTCAGAGTTAATAGAAACTTTGAGACCAGGAAAAACTCTGGAATCCCCTGAAAAAGAAGAGCACAGGCCCAGCATCACTGCTTCCGTAATGGGCTGCGAGATGGTGCTAGATGTTTATGGGGAAGGAATGAACTTATTTCTAAATAATACAGAGATGTTAATTCAAGAAGTCACTATAGTTGAACCAGTAAGTATTAGTGACCACAATATAATTAAGATATCCTTTCACAAACAATCACCAAAAACTAGCACTGTCAGACTACCCTTTAGAAAGGAGGATTTCAGGAAGAAAAAAAATCAAAACCCTGAAGTCAAGCTTGAGAAAACTAAAATCCTTAGGCTATTTAGGCATACCATGATGACTCAGAAGGCATGCACAACAAGAAGGGGGATGCAAACAGAAAATGCTATAGTTAAAGGACTAAAGAAATTTGAGCTAATAGGTATCCTTCAGAAAAATGGAAATGCGGCGCGACTGAAGCCAATCGAGAAAAGCATACTACTGAAGACAACATGTAAGGAATTAGATACGCTAAGAGCAAACAGCCAAATACATAAACTAGAAACTCTTTAAGTGTCAGATGCAGAAAGATAAGAGAATTTTAAGGTCTGCTGGAAAAGCAGAATGTTAAAGGAGCAATTCAGGTACAAAAGGACACTGCAAAGCAGCTAAATTATTTCTTTTTATCAGTTCTCTTAATTGTGTAAATAGGCGAGATGCCTAACTTCTCAGGTAAAGAGGTGACAACAAACTGAATTTTTTGCTGTTTAAAGTCACCAGGAACATATGGTATTCACATCCAAGAGTTAATGAATTTTAGAATGAATGCTCTGAGCTGTTAACAAACCTATGCAATTTCACTAAAAAGTCAACATTCTGCACCAGAGGAAAGAAAATATCATACTTTAGAAAAAAAGCGACTGGGTGATCCTGGCTTTTAGGGCAGTGAGACTAACTTCAACAGATGGAAAACTGTTAAAAGCTGTAGCTTACTTATAAAACACTTAGCCCTTATCTACACTACATAATACCTTTGGAAATCATTGCCACAAGAGAGGCCAAGAGTTCAGTGAGATTCAAAAAGGCACTGGTTGTTTCCAGGGATGAGATGATTCATAGTTCCATCAGATAAGATACAAAGTTTTACGTTAAGGGTAAAAAACATACTTCAGGTTATAGTCACTCATTAAGGGGGGTGAGGGTTTAGAAAAATATTCCCCTCTAAACAGGTTATTCCATTATTTTTTTATTTGTAGAGTTTCTTGCACCTTCCTCTGAAGTTGTATTGGCCACTGCCAGGATGCCAGTGGACAACACAGGTCACTACTCTCTTTACAAGAACTATAGCACACACAAGAATCTAGAGTATTTTTGTCTGGCACTACAAATGGGTATGGTGATTACACTGCTCATGCATCTGATGAAGTGGGTATTCACCCACGAAAGCTCATGCTCCAAAATGTCTCTTAGTCTATACAGTGCCACAGGACTCTGCTGCTTTTACACTGCTCTTGTGGTCAGACCATCATCTCCTTGGCCTTACTCATACTTTTTTTAGTGCAGAAGACCTTACTTACTGGTCTGCTTTTAAATGTCAGGCTGGGCTACTAAATGCTGACTTCTGCCCAGTCACCTGTAGTTATCACCTATTTACCACTCAGAACTCAAAATTGATGATCTGTCTTCTAAACCCCCACCAGATCTTTCTTCAGTTGCTATAATAATAATAAATAGGAGATATACCTGTCACCTAGAACTGGAAGGGACCTTGAAAGGTCATCAAGTCCAGCCTCCTGCCTTCACTAGCAGGACCAAGTACTGATTTTTGCCCCAGATCCCTAACTGGCCCCCACAAGGACTGAACTCACAACCCTGGGTTTAGCAGGCCAATGCTTAAAACATTAAGCTATCCCTCCCCTGACTGCAGTCCTATGTCTACTCAATTGCTTAACAAGATTCTGGAGTTTTTTCCTCAACCTCTATAGCTCCTTCCTCCAGCACAATCTTCTTAACTTTCAGCCTGATTGGACACCCATCCCATCACTAAATTACCCCTTATGCATGATTATTCACTTATTTCTTACCTGTGAGCACAGATCAACTTCTTACTACTTGGCCTTAAACCTCCTCTACATGACGTAACTCTCAGATTAGCCTTGGTGCCAACCTACTGCAAAAATCACTGTTTCAGGGCTTGGCTACACTTGCAAGTTGCAGCGCTGGTGAGGGGGTTACAGCGCTGCAACTTACCAGGTGTCCACACGTACAGAGCTCAGCCAGCGCTGCAATTCCCTTCCTGCCGCTGGCTGTACACATGGTCTGCTACGGATGTAGCAAATCAAGCACTGCTGATGCAGCGCTGCTCATCAGGTGTGGACACTCACCAGCGCTGTTATTAGCCTCCAGGGTATTAGGAGCTATCCCACAATTCCTGTATACAACAAACCGGAAGGTACTCCCCGGAGCTACTTATCTAAAAAACAAACACAGCTGCTCTTTACTGCAGCGAGGGAACCAAGGCTTTGGAATGTTCACAGCTGTTTGCTTGAGAATCTCTCTAATATTTTTGTGATAATTAACTGAAATGGCATTGTCATGGTATAATTCCCCACTCTGAACCTTAGCGTCCAAAAGACGGGGTACCAGCATGAATTCCTCTAAGCTCAATTACCAGCTTAGTACTTGTAGCGCTGCCACCAACCAGGAATTCCAGAGCCTAGTACACTCTGGTCCCCCCAAAACCTTGCCCGGGGAACTCCAAGACCCAGATCCTCTGGATATTAACACAAGGAAAAAAGCACCTTGCAGCCACTTGAACGCTGGGATAGCTGCCCACAATGCACCACTCACAACAGCACTGCAAATGTGGCCACACTGCAGCGCTGGCCCTACACAGCTGTACGACCACAGCTGTAACTATCAGCGCTGCAAAAATGTAAGTGTAGCCATGCCCTCAGTCTGAGTTCCTTATATCAATTTAGCTTAAATCAGTAAGGAATCTACTTTAAATCTATCAGGCATACATTAACAGTCTCTCTATGCAATAGGGTGCCACCAATTTAATTTCATGCAGACAAGGCTTCTGTGTGCATCTTATCCTGTTTCTGTAATCCCAAAGTATTTCCTTCCCACATGTCTCATGTCACTCATATAAGCATTCTACTACCAGGGCACAGGCAGAATTACTCCTTATCCCAATCTTGATCTGATGAAACAGTTATTCATGCTTTGATTCCCTCTAATATTCTTCCTAAACAGCTACAGCCACTTTTAGCAGTCCAAACTGTTGTGGTCCTATGACTAACTCTCAAAGTACTGAAATACTATACACCAGTGAAGGAAAGATATTTACATAATACTGTACACAAGTAACTTCAAGTGTCTGTGTTACCTGCCCATCACCCTTTTATTCTTAGTGTGTATACCTAGAAAGATCGAGGATTTTCTAACGTCTCTAACACCATATTTAACTCACTAGCAGCTCCGAGCTGACGTGGCTAGAGGTGATTTCTAATCAGGGCTATGATCCTATTTTGAAGAATGTGCACCGCCAGGTCAGACCAGACCAGACAGTGACTCCGCGGGTACTGCACCTCCCCAGCACTGGGACGGGCCCGGAACCTTTGTTTACTGGCCCGCTGGTGGGCACCAGAGACCGCAGGGGAAGGTCCACCCGCTCCTAGCAGCCTCCTCCAGCTCAGCCAGCGTGGCCTTGTCCTCTCCAGCGAAACTCAGCCCCCTGCTGTGCCACCGGGGCAGCTCCTCCCCCTGCGGCGGTGGAAGCCGCAGCGCCGCCGGGGCTCGGGGGCCTTCACCCTCCCCTTGCCCGCCCCGGCTCCGGATCTTTTCGCGCTCCGCATCTGCGGCGCCAGGCGCCCACTCTGTCAGCGAGGCAGCCGCTGCCCGCTCCGGCGCCCCCTCCCCGCCCGGGGCGCGACTCACCAGGTTGAGGGGCCCCTCCATCACCTCCATAGGCGGCGGGGGCTGCCGGCACATGGGCTCTACGCCTCCGTCCCGGCACCCCTGCCCCAGGCTCTGCCGCCTGTAAACACCGAAACACTTCCGCCTTTAGCGCGCACGCAGCGGCGTCACCGCGCCGCCCGCAAACCTCGCGAGAGTCACGTCAGAATGCGCAAATCCCACGAGAAGAGTGGAAGGTCTCCATGGTAACAGGCACCGGGCGAAGCTGTGGGCAGCCGGCAGCGACTTTTCATTGGCTCGGAGGCGCGACTTGAAGAGGAGCGTTCCCGCTGCAGCCTGCCCGGCGTGCCGGGCGCGTGTGCGGAAGGGTGGGCTCTTTAGCGGAGGGGGAGGGGCAGAGGCGCCACCGGCCAAGGCTCTGAGGCAGGTGTCCGGGGTATGCGCATGAGTGCGCGCCCCGGGGGCTACCCATGCGTGTGCCTGGGGTGGCGGGCGCCCAGGGGAAGCACTGCTGTACAGGTGCTGTTTGGCTGGGGTCTGTGGTCGCTCCGCAGTCCCGTTTACCAGCATCAACCCCGGGGCTTGTACCTCAGGGGTGGCGGCCCCCAGGCCTGGGGCAAAGGGAGCGAGAGCTGCCTGTGGGTTTGGCTACACTTCCAGGTGTGCAGTGCTGGGAGTTAAAGCTGTCTTCGTACAGCTGTGTAGGGAAAGCACTGCAGCATGGCCAGGTTTGCAGCATTTGCAGGGGTGTTGGGAGTGGTGCATTATGGGCAGCTATCCCAGAGTTCAAGTGGCTGCAATGTGCTTTTTAAAAGGGGGGGCGTGAAGTGTGACAGGGAGCGTGGAGGCGCGCGAGAGTGGATTTTTGGAGCTGACACTGTGTCAGCAGCTGCCTTGCAAATTCCGACCACTTCCCCCACCATTCTCTTTCACTAAATGCAAATAGCTTTCAGACTAGATAAGCAGCTGCTGTGAGGGACTCCCTCCCCCCTCCCTGCAGTGCTGTTTCTCTTCTCAAGCAGACAGTTGCTGTGGCCGTTCCCTGTGTTTATTTTTTAGATAAGCAGCTCCAGGAGCCCCGAGTTCACAACAAAACAAAGAGAGTTCTTTAGTTAAAAGCATTATGGGAAAATTCCGGAGGTCAGTTACAGCATGGTAAGATTAATCACTGTTTACACTGGCATCCCAGCGCTGCAGCACCAGCACTGTTCTCTTTATTCTTCTCATCCATATGGAGTACAACCAGCGCTATAGCCAGGGAGATACAGCGCTGTATGTGCCTTGCCATTGTGGACAGGGAGTAAGTTACAGTGCTGTAAAGCCACCACCAACGCTGTAACTCTCAAGTGTAGCCAAGCCCAGGACTCCTCTTGCTACAAGGTTAAAAGCTGGATGCTCCACATGGCTCTAACCCATAAATTGTTCTTCCAGATTATCGTCTGCATGTAGCCGCTTCTACTGCACGCGCAACGTGCCTCCTGTAGCACAAGTGCTGCAAAAATCCAGGTTGAGAACCGGGATGTTGCTGGAGGTGACCAAACTTTGCCCCGAGACTCCCAGGGTCTAATATTTTGGTTCACTAGGAGTGGCTACACTTGTAATATCTTTTCATGGTATCATTTTGGAGCCGGAGCACTGGGACTAAAAATCAGAGTCTGAGTTTTTCCCTTTGTCCTGTTCACTGCAAATTATCATTGTCCCCCTACTTCACAGGACTGCTGTGCAGTGCTCGCTTGTTAATGTCTGTACAAGAGTATTTAAATTCTCAGATTTATTATTACTAGGAGAAGAATGTGAAAGTGTGGATAGAAGTTTCAAGAGTCTTCTCTAGAATTCAACTAACTTGTCATTTGGGTTGCCATTGTACATACAAAATTTAAGTCTAATCAATAAATCTTGGGAAGAGGTTCTACATTGAACTAAGGATCCTTGAATATTTTTCCTAAGGGATTTTCTGTTAAATGTTGACTCAGCAGCAAAATTGTTGTTGGTGGTACTGCAAAAAAGAGACTTTGTGAATCTTGAAAAGAATGATTGAAATGTAATTACAGGTTTCAGAGTAGCAGCCATGTTAGTCTGTATCCGCAAAAAGAATAGGAGTACTTGTGGCACCTTAGAGACTAACAAATTTATTTGAGCATAAGCTTTCGTGGGTTACAGCGTGCAACCAATGAAGTGGGCTGTAGCCCACGAAAGCTTATGATCAAATAAATTTGTTAGTCTCTAAGGTGCCACAAGTACTCCTATTCTTTTGGTGAAATTTAATTCTCATTGTTAGAAACATGTGCCTCGTAAATCTCCCGTTTCTGTAACTACCATTATAATGTTTTTATAGACATTTTATAATGTTATAGTGTTCTGGGTCATGTTGAAAAATAAAGTTTAAAACAGTTCAATGTGAGCGTTCTCATGGAATTTGTGAAACTCCTTAATCATGTTGCTGTCACACCACTATAATGCTCTACTGTAAGAGGATGTAACATATTTAATTGCAGTGTAATCTTTTCAGTCTTTTTTGTTATGTGTTCCTACAGTGCCTACCACACTGGGGCACTAGCCTTTGAATGTTACCACAGTAATACAATATTTGTACATTTAGTGATATGCATTTTAGCTGATCAGCTGCAGTTTCTAAAAATCTACGCTAGGAGTCTTCAAGGGCCATCATTCTTCAAATGTATGATGATTTCTCCTAAGTGCAGGAATGTCTGCAGTAGCTGTATGACATTTGATTGAGTGGAAAAAGTTTCTACCGTTGAAGTACCCAGTGGAAATTTCTGAATGATAATCAGTAAAGTTCTTGATTATTTAGTTTTGTAGGGTACACGCTATTCCAAAGGAACACTATTAATTTAAAAAAAAATCTTGGAAATCAGTTCATTTCCTATCTTGTGACTAATACTATTAAAATTAAAGCATTTTAAAAATACAGGTTACTTGTCACCATTTATCTCGTTATATTTTGCATTATTCTACTATGACAAGGAAGTATCAGTGAAATCAGTTTCACTTTCAAGGTTTTAGTGTAGCAATCTTTGGGATATTACAGGAGAAAGTTTTGATTTAAAAAATTTTCCTGTGTTTTTATTTTTAATTACAAAACCATTTTTAGTGGTATTAATTTTCATAAAAGTAAGACTTCTGTGTATAACCAAAGTTAAAAAGAGTATCAGAAATAATTCTTCTAGTGAGAGAATAACTAAAAATATTGGTCTCCTCTAACAGTAAAGACCCAAATCTTCTGTAATATGAATAAACAAACACCACCAGATCCTTCTTTGTAGTTGCTTTTACACCCTTTTTCTGCAACACAGAATTTAGTGTAGCACCTTTATTCATAAATATCCATGCAGAGCAAAGCTATTCTTCACATGCCTCTGATGCTGGACTCAAGATGTCTATGAAAGGGTTACAACTAAAAGAGAAACGCCATCATTTGCAACTGTAATATAATGATGGAAATGAGATTCTTTCTGGTACTTCAGTGAGTTTTTTTGCTGTACTGTATATTGTGGTAATGGGAAAATGGGACCTTCCAGTCAGGAGCATGGTCCTGTAGTTCTAAGGGCTGTACAAACATGGGAGGATACATGAAGAGTTTACAGTTTAAGACAAGATGACACAGGTGTGCACTAGTAACAGGAGGAAAGGATGATGTTATTTATTGTGTTTCTTTGCATTTGGTGAAGCTCTCTAATGAACCAGAGAGAGAAGGAAGAGACAGAGAGACAAAGTAGCTTCAGGGATAATACTGTTAAAATAAAACAATTCCTTCTGTGATTCTTTTACAATGGCATATGTGAAGGGTAACGGTAGAATGAGTGTGGAGGTTACCTAGATTAGCTATGTGCCAACAAATCAATGGTACCGAATAATTTTTAAAAGTTTGTTTTTGTTTTTAGAGCGGCAGCATGGTCCACTACCCAGCGCTGGGTTAAGAAGTCAGCAGAGCTGCTGACTGACTTGGAGCAAATCAGCTATATTTGCCTCAGTTTTGCCATTTGTAAAATGGCTTTCTTTGTAAAGAACTTTGAGATCTAATGGGTGAAAAGTGCTCTATATGAGCTGAGCATTGCTATTAATGATGGGGTTGAAGGGTAAATGGAAGGATGAGTTAATAGGAGCACAAGAGAAAATGAATGAAAAGGGAAAAGGTCTATTGAGAGAGAATTATGGAATGGAGGAGAGAATGAAGAGGAATAGAGGTTGGGAGAGTGAGACTACCAGCAGACAGATGCATAAAAAGGAATGAGGAGCAAATAGCCAATCAGCAGACAGTGAAGAACAGCCAGAGTTCCATTTGTAGAATGCAGTCTGCTGACCTAACTGGTGTCTATCGGTTCTTAAGGTGCCTCAGATACCATTACCTCATTGTACTTTGGCTCCCAGACATCCATGTGTCAGTGGGGCTGGTTCTGCCCCTAGGAGTGTTAGGGTGGAAAAGGCCAAACGTGTGGTTAGACAGGATGCCTTGTACTCTGGGAAAACATTATATTAGTTTAGGAGAAGCTGTTTCAGCCACAGGACTTTTCAAGGCCCATTTCAGATACTGGACTTTATTTACTGTATGTCTAAGTGTAAGCATCAAAATCTGATCTTGTACGATCTGGAGTGCTCCAGCATTTGATATGTGCTAAGTTCCCTCTTTCATTAGAGCACCCAGTTATTCAATGATAAGGCACTGCAGTGACTGCTGGATATTAAGTGCTTGTGAACTGCAGCCCACAGATCAGGAAGTTGGAAGTTGATTGGGGAAGTTGGATAGCAGATCAGTGAAGTGACAGGTCACATGAGCCAAGATTGAGGAGGCCATCAAATAGGGAAACCCACTTCACTTTCAAGCACTCATAACCCAACCCAATAAGATGTTAAAACCCATGTGCCCACCCTGTGCTAAACCTCTTGATCCCTCTCACCACCAGCACACACAGCTGACAACTCTTCCTTGCCTTTGTGGTACAACAAATATCTTCTTGACCACCTTGTTTGCTCAGAACTCCTTCCCCATAATAATAAGCACCCTTCCTAATCCTTGTCTGCAAGTTGCCCAGTCATCTCTCCCTTTACTGTAGATGTGCAACCAAAAGAACTCTGACAAGGTTTTGCACATCTTATTCTTTACATAGGACCTTGCAGAACCTAGAGCTGACCTGGGTTGGTTGTTGAATTGTTGATTAAGATGTACTGACTGGATGTGACATGTTGTACTCATCAAGTATATTTTACTGATTCTGCTGCATATTTTAGTACTTGAGATCTTACACACTACTAATTAAACTGCATACTTTGATGATCCATTTCCATGATGCACTAATCCAGCTGCAGACTTTGATGATCTAGTTAGATATTATGTAGGATGAGATTTTAGATACTCTGGCAGTCAAATTGCATACTATTAGCTGCTTACATTTCTATCCACTTTATTAACTCTGCTCTGTTCTTTGCTGACTGAGCTGCAGTTTTTTGTTAGGCTATAGCTACACTATTAATCTGGTATATATTTTTCCCATATATTATCCAAAATATGAATTGATGCATGATTGGAGATAACATGGCTATTGCTTTCTGTTTGTTTACCAAAACAAAATACATGGTAATATATTGCTAAAAACTGACTGTTATGCTAAACAGTTTTCTAGCAATAAAACAATAAGTCTTGAGGAATTTTTTTCCTTAGCAAGTGTCAAGAGTAACAAATTAATTTAATTTTGTAAAACCTGCAAGAAAATTTAAAATAGCAAACTAATTCATGAGACAGTGTTCTCAGTAAAACATTGTCCTAACTCAGTACTTGTGAGAGGAGGGGTCTTGTGGTTAAGGAAAATTATAACAGCCAAATAAAGCTTTTGGAGCCATGCTGCTCGTGCGAAGCAAGATAGCTCAGGGATCCTGATATCCATGTAGTCTGCAGAGCATATATTGCTCTAGCTGCTACACATGTAACATAATCCTAGGGAATTCTTCCTCTTCTGTTTTGCAAGTTGGCTTTGCTTTTTAGACTTCTCTTTGAGAAATTTGACTGAAAGGCATTATAGTTGTGCAGCAGCGTTATTACGTTTACTTGTTTCTTGTTATGTTTTTCCGAAAGAACAGATGGATTCTTTGTCAGAATTATCTTTAAGGCAAAAACAAACCAAAAAAGAAGAAAAGTACATTCTGCATGGGAGAGCACCCTGTGACTGAATGCATTGTCTCTAATGGGGAAGAAGTAGGCTTGAGAAATAGTAGGGGACTCAGACAGAATCCCAGCCTGCTGTTCCCCATGTTAGAGTTGAAGGCTGGAGGTCCTCCCTTCCATCAGTGATGTATGGGTTAAAGATGTGGCCCATGGAGGCTGATTTTTGTAGGCCTTCATATATGTAGCAAGACATCACAGGGAAACAGTCTATCACATTAGCCATCCTTGTAGGCTTGCATCTGGTAAGGAATAGTAGGAAGATAGGGTTGGAGACTCTCCATTCTGAGAGTATATCGTTGATGCTGAAAGGAGTTAAGGACAGAGAGAAACTGGGGCGGGAGGGGTCTCACCAACTCCATGATGTAGGCTTTCCTCTCAATGGTACTGTCACAGTTTTATCATGACTCTCATAATAGTTGGTATTTTTCCTAAGCCATTTAATGGTGTGAGAATGTCAGCTTTCATTTTGAAAATAAGTATGATTCTAGCCCTCATGGTTTCAGAGAAAAGCTTGAGATTGTGACCCCTAATGGCCCAAAACATGAAGGCAAATAAAAAGAAGCCCAACACAATGTATTTTTAAACATCTCAAAAAAATTAAGTCCATTTCTTGATGGAGTGTGGGGGTGAGTAGGGGTGGTGTCTGCCTCATGGTTTTTGAGTGTTCGGGAGTGGCAAGTTTAGTTTCCATTTGGTAAATACTTCTTTTAGGCTAATGCTGTTCTAAATCACAGTTTTTGGCTCTGAGTGAAATGAAACTTTGTTTGGGTCCAGATCCTGTAAGAAACTTCATGTGGGTAAATTTCTTTATTTGGGTGGAAACTCGGTGACGTCAACGAGGCTCTGCATGGACACCTGGGACCCATGGCATGGAGTCAGTTGTAGGAGCCTAAGTTTGCCAACTTTTCATTGTTCTACTCCCATTTGGGGGCATCCTGGGACACTTGGTAGCTGGCCCTCACAAGACCAGAGGTAGCAGACAGCTAGGTATCTCACACACACCCTGGATCTCTTCTGCCAATGTGTACTGAACTGAACATAAAGAGTCTGCCTGTCACAAAAACAGTTTTAAGCAATTTAAAGGTGCAGAAAAGAGAAAACTAAAGCATAATAAACACGGCTACATATACCACATTTCTCATTAATGACTTTTTAGAAAAGAAGACATAGTAAAAATTACCTTTTTAAATTATGTCATTGTGTGGCAAATATTTTCCCAATTTAGATTTCTGGCTCCTCTAGAAACTGTATGAGGAATAGGTTGATTATATAATGTATAAATTAAACATCTTTCTAAAAGAGGAAATATTAAAGTGTAATCCTAGTCAGGATGTGCCTGTCAGCAGGAAGCTTCCTGCAATACCCAGTGTTTTCAGAATGGAATTTTAGAGTGGGAGGGAAGTATTTAATTGCTATTTACCTGTCTAATGCTGCCTTTGACACACATGATGAGCCAGCTTCATTTGACTGTCACCTCCTTAGGAGGCAGAATTCTTCAGCCCACACTTTGCTTAGCATTGACTATTTCTTTATCTACTCTTTGTGCCTTTGCATTTTGCCTGGACTGTGCATTTTCAGTTAAGCGCTACTTAAAGACAGGCTCCTCAGTTGTGGCATTGTAGGAAAGCCCACGTATCCTCCCACACAGTGCCTTCCTCAAGGAGAGATGAGGATGCCTATGTCTTTGAAGAAGCACTTTTTAAACAAAAGGGATTCCCCTATGTGCTGATGTGCCTGACAACTTATTTCTCGCCACACATGTATAGCTATCATAGTGATGTGTCTAGTTACATTTGTCAGATCTTCAGTGTGACCACATTTCAGGACCATCCCCCAGCTCAGCTATATAACTTCAAGTTGCCTCTAGGGAGGGCTGGAGAGGGGCTGGGGCAAGACAACGCATATGGCAGGATTTTGACAATTTGGCATGAAGGAACTTTGTTTTAAAAGGTGGGGAGAATTGTGAGGTTTTTGGGAGTGGGAGCATGGTAGTTTGGGGAACATATAAGATAGGCATGTCACTATCATCTCTCCCTTTGTTTGAGTCTTTCTTTGGATCTTGGTTTCCCCCAAGCCCCTCTTCCATTTTCTACCTCATTCATTATTAAATGGGGTCAGCAGCTAGGACCAATAATCAAAAGGGAGACAGGAGTTAAAATAGACAGGATGGAGAGATTTGGAACTATTATAACTAGTGACAACTTTGTGGTCACATTTTCAAAGGAGCCTCAGCATAGCCTTTATATCTTCGCACACAATTTTCTACTTGTACTGGCTGTTAGATGCCTAACCTACCTAATTTGCAGGGCAAAATCAGTGACTTTTAAAAAAGTGTTGAGAGGTTATACAGGTAGGGCCCCAATCTGTGTACAGACACATTATTGCAAAAAATAATTTCCCTTCTGTATATTTTCATAATCTTATTTACATGCAGACAATTGACGCAGATATGTGATCTGTTATATGTATGTATGCACAACACGTGTTCACTAAACAGAGGAACCACAATCACTTCTGATGTTTTAATTAGTTAAATAATATGCAAAGGCATTATTATTTAAAAGAGAAACCATTGATACCTGTATAATAAGAAAAAAGGAATGTATACTAGTGTGGTGTTCCTGTATTAGTCAGGCCTCTTATTTTGGTTTTAAATGCAAGAAGATTTTTCTTCCTGTTTACAGACTATCGGTCTAAATCCTCTGAACATTTCTGAGGGCAGAATTTTGTCCATAGCAAATAAAATAATATTTTATTACAGCTAGTTCAGACTAAGAATCTGTTGATTGACTTCATTGGGCTTTGGATCAGACTCTAAACGAATAATTATATCTATAGCATTATACCTCTGTTCCATACAGTTAATTTACCTAAGGGAGTTGATGAGGAATGAACGAAAGAAAGGGTTCTGAGGATGGGGCATAGGCCAAGCAGTATGACTTAATGTTGCCTCTTCCATGTGTGAGATGTTGCCAGCTGAATTTCCATAGTGTAGTGGTTATCAGATTCACCCCAGTTGGAATCGGAACTGAAACATTGCTGCTTTCATTCATTCCTCTACACATGGTGGCAAACTAATATTTGGTCCGCTGATATGTTTAATTTTCCCCTTAACTTCACCACAGCCATGTGTGAGATCCACTCCTGTTGTTTCACTAGAACTAGCTTTTTTATTTCATTTTTCCGTTGTTACCCCATTCAGCAAAGGACATGTGGAACCTTCTCACCCAGCTCAACAGTCTGGTTTCTGTAGTCAGGGGTTTCATTTCCTCACTGCTCAGTGGGGGTCAGTTCCTCCCGCCCACTATACACAAACGCAGAATAAACAAATACAAATTAGGCCAATTTGAGCTTGGTGAGGCAGTAAACTGACAGAGGCCTACTCCCTGACATCAATCCATAAAACTAGAGATACTAAGACAGTGACTTCATAGAGGCCAGGGCTTGACATCAGCCAAGAAGCCTAGAGGAGGAGAACCACTAATCTCACAGAAACCTGGGCCTTAACATTATGCTTTGAAGCCTAGAATCTTACTGAGAACCTTTTACTTAGCTCTTTCTCTTGGCCTTCTTTCCATTTCTGCTCAGAGCAAGAGCTGCAAGAATGAGGACATAATAGAATCATTCAACTAACCAGGAAAGAGACAATCTTCCCAATAGGTTCTTGAGGAATCTTTACATTTCTCTCTGTATTGCTGGAGATCCCAGCCCTGGTGGGAGTTTTGCCTAAAGTCAGAACTGCAAGTTTGGATGTGTAAACTCATTTTTGTTACATCTTACATAAAATGTTATGGATTTTAAGCTTTTTATCTTGTTTAGCTCCACAAAACGTTTCTAGGTGTTGAAGGGGTCAAGTTAGACAGTGACTTGCTTTAATTATTCTTGTGGTTGTTCACATTATGACTTTCAGCAGGAAAGAGCATCTGAATTTGATTTTTCTGTTGAAGCTCATCCTGTGGAGTGTGAAAAATTTGGAGCTGTGCTTTTGGCTGTACAAGATAGTTCCACCATAAGGAGGGAGTTCCTTCTCTGCTACTCTATTTTTATAAGAAACCTTAATCTTTTATAAAGCTTTGGCCAGATTAGATAAAATGGTTGCAGTTATGCTGTTTGCAGTTTATATGTGTTAGCTAAAATTAAACTATCCTCAACCATACCTCCTAATCTAGACAAATAAAAAGATTACATAGTTTAACTTGATTGAGTTCAGTTAGTTGAACTATTAACAGCTAATGATTTATTCATTGGCATTGACTTTCTTTCTGTTTATGAATTGTCTGGAAATCAATCATGATTTTGACAAATATACTTATTTGTATTTGTTCAGCAAATAGTTTTACAAACATATTTGGGTCCCTGGAGTCACAATACAATTATAGCACTGGAAATGTGTGTGATAGATTCACAGAAACAGACAGGGAGGAAAGCTGAAAACAAGTCAAGAGTCCATGATAAATATCAAAAGTACAGACTTTCAGACAGAAAAGTACATTGATTTCACTAATAAAAATCACGTAACAATAGGCATATTAAATGCTTGCCTATTCAAAACAAACAAACCAACAACAACAACAAAAACCCCTACCACAATCCAAAAACAAATAAATCAAAATTAGAATAAACCAGCTAATATTTAGGAGTTTGCCACTCGTCAGTGGGAAACTACAGTGCTGCCAGTGTTACAGTTTATTTGTACTGCAGTATTGCAAATTGATAAATTAAACAGTAATGAGTCACCAGGACCAGATGGTATTCACCCAAGATTTCTGAAGAAACGCAAACAAGAAATTGCAGAACTACTAACTGTGGTACATAACCTATCATTTAAATCAGCTTTTGTGCCAGATGACCTGAAGGATAGCTAATGTGACTCCAATTTTTTAAAAAGGCTCCAGAGGTGATCCTGGCAATTACAGGCCAGTAAGCCTAACTTCAGTACCAGACAAATTGGTTGAAACTATAGTAAATATCAGAGTTATCAGACACATAGATTAATATGATTTGTTGGGGAAGCATCAACACAATTTTTATAAAGGGAAATCATGCCTCACAAATCTATCAGAATTCTTTGAGGGGTCAATAAGGGTGACCCAGTGGATATAATATACTTGGACTTTCAGAGAGCTTTTGACAAGGTCGCTCACCAAAAGCTCTTAAGCAAAGTAAACTGTCATGGGATAAAAGGGAAGGTCATCTCATGAATCAGTAACTGGTTAAAAGACAGGAAACAAAGGGTAGGAATAAATGGTCAGTTTTCAGAATGGAGAGAGGTAAATAGTAGTGTCCCCTAGGGATCTGTACTAGAACCAGTGCTGTTCAACATATTCGTAAATGATCTGGAAAAAGAGGTAAACAATGAGGTGGCAAACTTTGCAGATGATAACAAAATTACTCAAGAGAGTTAAGACCAAAGCAAACTGCAGAGTTCCAAAGGGATCTCAATAAACTGGGTGACTGTGTGACAAAATGGCAGATGAAATTCAATGATGATAAATGCAAAATAATGCACATTGGAAAACATAATCCCAATTATACATTAAAAAATTATGGGATGTAAATTAGCTGTTACTGCTCAAGAAAGAGATCTTGGAGTCATTGTGGATAGTTCTCTAAAAATAACCATTCAGAATTAGGAGCAATTAGGAAAGGGATAGATAATAAGACACACAATATCATAATGCCATTATATAAATCCATGGTACACCCACATCTCGAATATTGCGTACAGATTGGTCTCCTCATTTAAAAAAAGATATATTAGAATTGGAAAAGTTACAGAGAAAGGCAACAAAAATTATTAGGAATATGGAACGGCTTCCATATGAGGAAAGATTAAAAAGACTGGGGTTATCATCTTGCAAATGAGATGACTAAGAGGAGATATGATAGAGTCTATAAAATCATGAATGGTGTGAAGAACGTAAATAAGGAAGTGTTATTTACTCCTTCAGATAAAATAACAACCAATGAAACTAATAGGCAGCAAGTTTTAAACAAAAGGAAGTACTTCTTCACACAACATGTAGTCAACCTGTGGAACTCATTGGCAGGGAATGCTTTGAAGGTCAAAACTATAAAGGAGTTCAAAAAAGAATTAGCTAAATTCATGGAGAATAGATCCATCAATGGCTATTAGTTAAGATGGTCAGGGCTGCAACCCCATGCTCTGGGTGTTCTAGCCTCTGACTGCCAGAAGCTGGGAGTGGATGACAGGGGAAGGGTCACTTGATGAAGCATCTGGCATTGGCCACTGTTAGAATACAGAATACTGAGGTAGATGGACCGTTTTTTTGATCCAGTGTGGCTGTTCTTATGTTCTAGTAGTGCTTGGAGACTGCAAATGGTGTCAGGGACCCACTGTGCTAGATATTGTACATACAGATGGTAGGAGATAGTCTATGCCCCACAAATCTTATAGCGTAAATAGACAAAGCAGAGAAAGGATGGGAGGTGAAATAGAGGCAGAGCATTGCCCAAGGTCAAATAGCATCAGTAGCAGAGATGGGAATAAACCTCAAGTCCAATGGCCTATCAACTAGATCATGTTGCCTTCCTTGCAGTAGCCTTCCTTTCACCAGATGGTGCTCTGTAAAGGTATAAATGGTAGTGCTGACATACTCCTTCACATGACCTACACTAGAGCCCAGCAGGTTGTGCCATCTTGGCTTCAGCAAAAACTCTGCAAAGCAATACTGCCCTACAGTAAGAATGCCAAAGTCTCTATGTTTTAAGATAAGAACAATTGGAAAAAGGAAGGAAGAAGCCAGCTCTACATTCTGCACTGTGCGTTTGGGTTCTCCTTCTCTATTTGCCCCCTGAAACTTTACATATATTCAATAAAGGGTTTTAATACAATGAACATACAGCTTTGAATGAGCCCTTTGACAGATCTATCCCTTGGGTTTCCACATTGTTTGAGGTAACTTGCTTTATCACATGTTGTTGCTTACATTGTTTGAAATCTCGTTGTAGGCAGTGCTCATGAAAATTTTTGATATTTGGCATTCAGTATTTGGTTTGGGTTCGGTCACTTACCTCACATGGTGTGGAGTTTGTTCCTTGCCTGGATGACATAGTCATTTAAAGAGAAACAGTGATGGGGGAAAAAAAACATTAGCATATTGAGTCTCTCAGGGAGAGTGGGTAGAAGATAATTTAGGGGGAGAGATGTAGGAGTTAGGCAAGCCTAGGATATTTTAAATTATTTCCCATCATTTTTTTTACAAGATGGATAAATGCACAGAACCAAATACAATTCTCTCTGTTTGTATTTAAAAATACAACCACAAAAAAAGCCCATCTGGAGCTCTGGGCACCTTGCCACCAACCAAAAACATAATATAAAAAATATTACCAAATATACATGGACTCCAGATTTTAAAATAGGTGGGTTCCTCCCTGACTTAGCAAAAGAGAAAGCTAAAAGCTAAATTGCTGTCTACAGTAGTAGATTCGGATTCTCTGGTCTCCCTCTGCAAGTCCTCCCTAATTTGTGGATCTGGCTGGTGGAGGATTTCTCCTGCATAAGGTAATTGTCTAGTGTTGTAGAGTCATCATATTATCTCCTACATCTTTTCCCCCACTAACATAGGGGGCAAATTTGGGGAAAAGTGCTTGTGACAAAGGCATCTCTATGCCTCAGATATCCCCCCCTCATAGCCCAGCAATGTTCTTTACGCTCCTTGCCAAGTTTCCCCATGACCTCTGCACCTGCATAGAGGAGTCATCAGTTCCACTGCATATGGAGCCTTTTGCAGGGGCAGGATTTGCTGCATTAGTTTGAAAAGGGGAGATGACTGGAAGGAGAAGAAAACACACCCGCCAGTTGCTGGCACTGAAATACTTTGGATGGCTCTAGCATCCAGCCTCTGGCTATCAGACAGTGTAAAAAGAGCACAACTAGTTTAAGTTGAGATACTTCTGTTTCCTCATAAGATTCACTTCCTTAATCTGTAACTCTCACCAGTGAGTTTTTCTAACCATCAATATGACAGTACAGCAATATTGCCTCATCAGTCATGATTTACTTAATGTTTTCTGAATTTAGTAATATTTGATTAAAATTTAATGTGAACATATCATATCATGCCACATATATTATTGCATCCATTAATCAGGTAACCATAATAATGAAATGTCAGAAGATTGGATGAAAGAAGAGTTGAAGTCTTGATATGTTTGTCATGGTTCTGAGTGATTAACCAAAAAAATCAAGTCAGTTGTGCAAAGATCCATTAATATACATTTACAATCTTCTGTGTACTGTATCATCAGATATTTTTAACCTTAGTTAAGCTTGATTTTTTAATTTACTGAAAGACACTAAATATTAATAATCCTGAAAAATATATAGTATTCTATTAACTCATATAATGCCAGAATGATTCATAACTTGTCTTAATGCTTTTGTAACAAAATATGTACTAAAAATATTGTCAGAGTAATGGATCATTTTTTTATAGGTGGAATAACAAATGCTTTATGCATGGCTCTATAAACCTCAAATTAAACAATTATATCAAAATAAATGTTAGGCAATATCTCTAGCCACTTTTTAAATGTGTAAAGGTACATAAGATCTAATCTAGCAAAGCGCTTAAGTCCATTCCTATTCACTAAAACATTTAAAAACATGCTTAAATCCCCCTGAAGTTAATGGGACGTAACCACATGTTTGTTAAGTATCACCTTATTTGCTGAATGGGTATGGACTGATAAATTGAGGCCTTAGGTCCTAATTCAGGAAAGCACTTAAGCATGTGCTTAGTTAATCCCTATTCAGGAAAAAATTTAAGCGCATTTGTAAGCGCTTTCCTGAGTTGTAGCCTTTGTGCTTAAGGCCCTGATCATACAATTGGATCCACACAGTTAGTCCCCTTTTTTGAGGCACTGAAGTAAGGGGGACTTTGTGCATGGGCAAGAATCTATCAGCACAGAACCAATTTCAGGACCTGGCCCTAACTGTGTTCTGCAGGTAAGTAGAGCACATACAGGTCTTATGCTGTATATATTCTTTCCCCCATAACTCAGCACAGAGTAAAACCTTAATATTGTTAGAACACAAACATTACATATACAGAAGATGAAGAATGTGTAGGATTCCAGAGGCATCCATCATGTAGCCATTTAGTCTCTGATTCTTCACAGATTTATGTATATGCTTAACTTTACACATCCTGAGTGCTCCCATTGGCTTCAGAGGGATTAATCACAGTTTGTCAAGTGAATCCATACAGGATCAGGGCCCTTGTGAAGTTTACTATTAAAAACCTTCCTTTTGCCTCCCACCTTCCATTAACTTTTCACAGGAATTAGGATTTTTGTGGGTTAGTTTCTGTGCGTAAGGCAGAAGACTAGAAGCTAGCATTTCCAATTTTGGTTGGACGTATTCCTGGAGGTTTCATCACATGACATAATCTTTAATTAACAATCTTTAATTCCTGGAGACTCCAGGACAATCCTGGAGGGTTGGCAACTCTAACTAGAACTTTTTGCTGTAATTATAACAATATATTAAAATAACTTAAATGGCCCCTTTTAAACATTTTATAACAAATGAGATGAAGTTAGTTTTTGAATTTACTACTTTCAAGAGTTTATGGTATTAAACTATATTTAACTGGAAATTGTAAACTGAAACTTTGACTGCTTTGGAAGGCTGCTTAAAGGTCTTAATTAAATGATGGTGTTGATAATCTAAGCAGTGCTGTGCATGAACATCTGGCTAGGAATTGATTTCTACTTGAATCACAGGAAGTTTGTCTGTTAGGTGATTTCATGAGGTTATTCCTTCATCATTCTTCACTGGGCTAAAGTTGGCAGTGTGTTGACAGTGGGACACAAGTCCATCAGCAAGATGGTGTATATAGATAGGCCTGCCATTTACCAGTTGATAAAGAACATTGAGAATGACCTGATCAGGATCTATGGACACTGGAGTCCAAATTCAGATGAAATAAGATGGAACAACTGACTGATGTCAGCTGAGGCCTATTCTGTCAGAGAAGGTGAAACTATTCATTGGGGTAAAGGTCTGAGATCAGACCAACATACACCCATATGACTTGAATTTATTTAGAAACAATTCCATTTGTATAGTCTATCCTCTCTATTCCTTTATTACAAAAGATATTGGCATGATCACAGGATCTTTGTAGAAGAGTTTACCTGCTTATTTCCCATGAAAAAACCCACATACTACCCTACATGGTCCAGAAGGCCACAAAGTGTGCTTGAGTCTCCAAACTTGTAGTGGAGGAGAGCAGTTGAACCACTGCATTCTTTCTCAAATACAGCTATGAGTGAGAGGCTGGGGTCCAAGCATTCTCTGCTTGTAGCAGAGTGCTCAGGGTTATTTTGCTTAAATAGTGACCATTTTTCAGAAGTGAGAAATTCTTGCATTACCTTGGAGCTGCAGCATGTTTAAACAATATAGATGAGTTTGAAAGGCATAAATAAACTAGTGAGGTGCTTATTGACAATACATCTAGTGACTAGATATGATAGAATAGGAGTAGCCCAAGGCTGGCTCCCCACTCTGTGCATTTTATAAGAATCCCCACATGGGCCAAATTGACAAGATAATTGATCAAGCACCTGATGATTAACTGATTAACAAGGGTGATTCAGTTTACCAGCTGAGGATAGCTTATAGAGAGACAGGAG
The DNA here is from genome assembly GCF_003597395.2 of Chelonoidis abingdonii. Classification (NCBI taxonomy): domain Eukaryota; kingdom Metazoa; phylum Chordata; order Testudines; family Testudinidae; genus Chelonoidis; species Chelonoidis abingdonii. The sequence goes on along the minus strand of NC_133783.1, from coordinate 18,672,475 downwards.
ATCTGGGGAAGGAGAGGTCAAAGAAGCTTGGGACCTTGGGGGTGGGAAAGTGCTGTCTTTGAGAAGGTAAAAACTTTATGCCATAGGTAACAAGCACTGATGTAGCGTGTTGTAAATAAAGCAGATAGTGTAGAACTCATCATGGGAGTGTATAAGGGCTCACTGCAGTGAGGAATCCAGGGTGAGAGAGACCTGTTCTGTGACACTGTGATTTGGATGAGGGGGAAGAAAAGTACAACTTGGTTTGAAACATCACAGAAAAACTCATCCTGAACCCTGGCTGTCTGTATAGATGATTGACAAGGAGGGGTGTGATGGGATGACAGCAAGTCTGTCATGTATCAGCAGAGGCATTTGGGTTCTTCCCTTTAGCAGAGAAGGAATGTGTTTTTCCTGAAAAATTGAGCTTGGCTGTGTCACATGTTATAAATGTTTGTCCCTTTCATTTGGCATGAGAAACTTCTCCCCCCTCCCACACCCCCAGTCCTGTAGGTGATGCTGTTCTTAGCTAGAGAAGTCTGTCCTTTGGCAGTGTTAAAGTGTGTTACTTTAACTTGCTCTGATATTCAGGGTTAATGGTGATTTATTTTTTCATAGCAGAGTTACGTAAATATAGCTGGGCCTGATGCTGACTTAATTAGGTTTGGTGAAAACAGCTAACTCACGTCTTCTAATGTTACAATTGTTGGCCTGTCTCTCTCTGGTAGTCCCTAATATGATGGATCAAGTGTTATGACTAATCACAGCGATCTATTAATGTGAATCCATGTAGAAAAAAGCTTATGGGTCTCTCTCTTCCTATCATAAGCCACCTAAGAAAGATTTGCTTGTATTCCAATTTTATGTTTGCTATTAGGACCTAAAGTGTTTTTACATGTCCCAAAAGTAAACTTATATTGTATTGATTGTTACAAGCTAAAAAGAATGCCCATTGAACTTCAGGTTTCAGAGTGGTAGCTGTGTATGTACTGCTTACTGTATTTTTTTCACTCCATGCCTCTGATGAAGTGGGTTTTAGCCCATGAAAGCTTATGCCCAAATAAATTTGTTAGTTTCTAAGGTGCCACAAGAACTGCTAATTGTATTTTCATTGAGCTTCAGTTCCCATTCCTCATAGGTTCTTATACTGCTCTTGTCACTGTAGTATCTGAGCATCTCTCAGTAGCACACTAAGAGATGTGACTAACCTCTGTCGTGTGGTTTGTTCTGTCTCTCATTCTCCCCTCAGGGAGAGAACTGTGTATGTAGTGTAGGATTTTGTGTCTGTTTTGTCTTTTAAATGTACGTGTTGCTCTGTGTTTATGGTAAAGAAAGCAGCAGTGCTTAGTTTGTGCCAGAGCTGAGCCTGGCATCAGTCATGAATGTGGCTGTTTTTTTTTTTTTTTTTTTTTTTAAATTGCTTGAGCCCTAATAACTCTTTAATTGCACATTAAGCACTGAAAGGCGGGTTGAAGCAGTGTGCTTTGCAAGTGGAGCGGGAGGTAATGAGGCTTGTGATGGCCTTGTATGTGTGAGAGTTCATGCCACAGTCTCAGGCCATGTCTACAGTACAAAATTATGTTGACCTAACTTACTTTGGTATACAGCCACCACAGTTATTAAATTGCTTGTGTGTGGATGCTTGGCTCCTTGTGTTGGTGACGTAGGCCCTCACCTAGAGCAATTGTATCGTCAATGTGAGGTATTGTGGGACAGCTCCTAGAAGCCAGTAACAATTGATGTAAGCAATGGAACATCAACATCGACCCTGTATTGACCTAATTACATCAACCAGGACTCTATGCTGCTCAGGGAGGTGGTGTTACTAAATCTGCATAGAGAGGTACTTACATCAGAGGGAGCCAAATTTAAGCAAAGATGTTTCTACTGCTAGGTCAACACAAGGCATCTTACGCTGACCAAATTGTATTGTGTAGACCAAGTCTTAGACTACTCACCGAGAAAGCTCTGACTTCTATGCAGCTGTGACTTACCCTCGTGGTAGAAATTTCTATGGTGCCCGAGGACTGCAGTTACAGTACCTGAAATGTCAAAAATGACAAAGGAATCTTACTTTCATGGTCTTTCTGCCAAACTGCTGATACAAAGGGCCGTGGGAGGCAAGTAGGAACACTAAAGCCTCTTCAATTGTTATCAGATAGCTGTTCACAGAAAGGTCTTCCCAGAGTTTGCGGTATAGAAAACACAACCCACACATCATCATTATTCATGCTTTCAGCTTAAGAGGCTTGTTTTCCACAGATGTGCTCTTCCTATTTGCCGTTTGTAACTGTGGATTGTTTAGTTGAAGAAAATGCGTCATCTAACTATGAAGTGAGACTTTTAGCTGATTCATGAACACCTTTTGTTAACTAAATCATAAAAAGAAATACCATAGGCCAGGGTGATGTATAGGTTCAGCTGTATTCTTGCTCAGATACTGTGTACTTGTAAATGAAGGGTAGAAAAGAAATAATTAGCAGCTATGCAACATGTTTTCTTGTAGCATTTTCTACCCATCCTCAGCGTACAGAAAATGAATAAAGCAATGAAAAAGCGGATGTAATTGCTACACACACAACTCCAACCTACCTATATAGATTCTACATTTATCTTGGTTTTTTTCATGATTAGCAAAAATTGCTGTACATAGCGTGCAAAGTAGGCAAGCTCTATTGTTCAGTAAGCTCTTCATTTTAGATAATTTGACAGGTTTATTTAAAGAGGGCTGGAGAGAAGGAACTAAGTCAGATACAGTAATGTGAGCAAGTTAGTAAATCAGTATACAGGACCATACACGCAAGACTTGTATTAATGCTAAAATCTTGCAAACCTTGATACGTAAATTGTAGCTGCCCCAGATCACCTTGATCACGAGTAAACAATTACTCAGAAATTACCTTATAAATTATCAGATGTATTTCTTCCTGTTTTTTTCCCCAACATGCATTAAAATGACCATTTCTTCTCTAACTTTAATAAAGGTATCCTCAAGGGTAGGGATTTTTAATATTTGAACAATGTTTTGAAGATGTCACATTTGATTTTGAAAAGCAGCCTCCATTTTTGCAAGTGGCATTCAGTGCACTAATGAACTGATGGTCCCCTTGATGTGTGTGTACCTGAATGCACCTGCCTTTTGGAATTCACACTCTGCAGAAATAAGACTAAGTATGAATCTGCAATTCTCAGAAAAAGCTATAGGATGTACCTCTCTGCCCACGCCTCCTTATCTGGGTAAACTGTATTGTTTTTGGGTAATTTTTACACTGCAGGGGAGCCTGATGTTTGGTTTCTGTTAGTGAGATCTTGATGATGTCCATTGAATCCATGCAATATGTTCAAATATCATGGTGATGAGCAGAAAATTAGTTGCACATGCAAATGCTAAATGCAAATTGTGCCAGCAACAATGAAGGCCAAGATGAGACCTTTAAAAGTCTGGCTTAAAAAGTAATTTTATTTCTTCTTTAATTCTCTTTATTCTCTGAAGAGTTCCTTCTGTTTTTAGTGTCTCTTTAAACTGAACCTAACTTAGCAAGTATTAAAACTGCTTTCGTTCACCCAATTTTAAGAAAAATTGCCCAAATAAGAATCACATTCTATCTATATTAATCACTGCTGCATTAATTGTTGGTGTCATGGTGTGCTTAGAAATCCTGTCCCTTTAATAGAGTTAATGTGGAGAGGCAGGAAAATCAATTATACCATGTCTGATACACTGACAATATATGTACCTGTATTGGGGTGGGGCTGGAGAGTGAACTCTGAAAAAACTTCAGATGATATAACATACAGCAGCACCAAGCATCAAGAAGGCTCCTTTCTGGTGCTCTATACACTGCACTGGTTCCCAGTCTGTATCACAGCAGCTGAGCTCCTTAGAGGCACTGCAAATAATTGTGCCCAGAGTAAGCCTTGTAGGTGCAAGTAATGGAGTCATCTCAGTGGTTGGCCCACAGCTATGCAACTCTCTCCCATAAGCTATGGGAATGATCATGCCCTTCTACATCTTCAGAACAAAATGAAAGATCCATCTGTTTGCATTAGCTTTCCACAATAACTTCCTTGAAGGAGAATATAAGAGAACAAAACCAAACCGTTCCTCTCACATCTTTGCTATGCACACTTTGTTGAAGTATCACCAGGTAATGGGGGTTGATTGCCTCTTTAATCTTAAGTATCAGAGGGGTAACCGTGTTAGTCTGGATCTGTAAAAGCAGTAAATAGTAATACTTCACCCACGAAAGCTCATGCTCCAATATGTCTGTTAGTCTATAAGGTGCCAGAGGACTCTTTATTGCTCTTTAATCTTAGCTGCCCTCCAGTTCTATGGTTATGGGCACATTAAAAATGCCTAGATACCCACACTTGTCACTAACACCACAATAAGTGTGTCAATCAATTTGTGGTTGTCATGATTTCTAGCTCTTATAAAGCACTTTTCACCCATAGATCTCAAAGCACTTTACAAAGGAGATCAGTATCATTAGCTCCTTTAGACAGGCAGAAGCACAGAAAGGGCAAGTAACTTACCTGCTGTAGGCCAAGGGTAGAGCTGGGATTGAACTCAGGGCTTCTGAGTCCCTGGGCAGTACCTCATCCAGTAAACCATGCTACCTCCCTGCATTGTGGTTGCTAGTGCTGCATATGGTGTATAGTTAAGGTTAAGATTTTGTCCTGGGTATTTTTAGTAAAAGTCACAGATGGGTCATGGGCAATAAACAAAAATTCACAGAAGCCTGCAACCTGTCCCTGACTTTTACTAAAAATACCTGGGGGGACTAATAGTCCAAGTCGTAGCACCAGGGCTGAAGCCAAAGAAGTCATGGAGGTCTATTAAAGTCATGGAATCCATGACAAAAATCCTATCCTTAGTTATAGCTAATGTTCATCCTTGAAAACTAGTGTGGCTATAACTAAGAGGCTTTTTTTCCCAGTGGAGTTACGTTCTCTATTTTTTTTTTTTTGCATGTGTGAAATGGGTTGATCAAACCTACTTATATATGTGTGGATATTTAGGCTCCAATGCAGCAAAACACTTTAAAGGATATGGGCAGTCCCACTGGCTTCAAAAGTACTATTGAATTCAATGTGACTACTCACATGGTTCAATTAAGCTTGAGGTGAAGTGCTTTGCAGATCAAATCCTTATAATATGTCCATGTAGACACATACTTCATTTCTGCTACGTATCTAGAAATATATCATACCCTATATGTACTGAGGACATCTGATTACTTTCAAAATATGTGCAAGTTTTTTTAGTGTTGGTTTCACTTAACAATCCATCCAGCTTCCAAGCTGTTGAAGCCAGTGAAAAATCCCTAGCACATTTTTTGTTTATATAATTCAACCCTAAATGACACTGGACTGTCTGAATCATTGATTCATATTTTCAATCTTTCTCCTTTTACTGCCTCTTTGTTCTGTGCTTTCTTCGGTTCTGCCCCCTTTTCTGTTTATATCCTTTAAGATTATCTATCGAAGTTCAGGCTACTCGCCATCGTAGCACCTGTGCTCTTTAATTTCTGCCATGCAAAATAGCTTTAGATGGGGAAGATGGGAGAAAGATGAGAGAGGGGAATATATAGCGAACAACAGAAAGTCAAAAGCACAGATGTAATATCTGATCCTGTCAGATATAGGGAATTGTATTAATCAACACTGCAGTAAATATACTAAGGATTGTGAATGAGTTTCTGTGATAAAATTGCCTTCCTTATAGAATCATAGAAGTGTAGGACTGGAAAGGACCTTGAGAGGTCATCTAATCCAGTTTCCTGAACTCAAGTCTGGACTAAGTAATAACTAGACCATTCTGACAGGTGTTTGTCAATTTGTTCTTAACCTCCAATGATGGAGATTCCACAACCTCCTTAGCCAGTTTGTCCCTGTGCTTAACTATCTTGACAGTTAGGAAGTTTTTCCTAATGTCCAACCTAAATCTCCCTTGCTGCAATTTAAGCCCATTGCTTCTTGTCCTATCCTCAGAGGTTAATGAGAGAAATTTTTCACCCTCCTCCTTGTCACATTTTATGTAACTGAAACCTGTTATCATGTGCCCTCTTAGTCTTCTCCTCTGAGACTAAACAAACCCAGTTTTTTCAATGTTCCCTAAAAGGTCATGTTGTTAATCATTTTTGTTGCTCTTCTCTGGACTTTCTCCAATTTGTCCACATCTCTCCTAAAATGTGACACCCAGAACTGACACAATACTCCAGTTGAGACCTAATCAACGCAGAATAGAGCAGAAGAATTACTTCTCATGTCTTGCTTGCAACACTCCTACTAATACATCCCAGAATAATGTTCACTTTTTTGCTGTTGCAAGTGCTACACTATTGACTCATATTTAGTTTGTGATCTACTATGACCCCAGATCCCTTTCCTAGGCTATTCCTCCCCATTTTGTATGTGTGGAACTGATTGCTCCGTCCTAAGTGGAGTACTTTGCATTTGTCCTTATTGAATTCCATCCCATTTACTTCAGACTATTTCTTCAGTTTGTCCAGATCATTTGGAATTTTAATCCAATCCTCTAAAGCACTTGCAACCCCTCCCAGCTTGGTATCATCCACAAACTTTATAAGTGTACTCCCTATGCCATTATCTAAACCACTGATGAAGATTTTGAACAGAATCAAACATAGGACTGATCCCTGCAGGACCCTACTTGATATGCCCTTCCAGCTTGACTGTGATAAACTGCTCTCTGGGAACAGTTTTCTAACCAATTATGCACCCACTGTAGTAGCTCCATCTAGGCTGTATTCCCCTACTTTATTTATGATATGGTCATGGGAGACAGTATGAAAAGCCTTATTACAGTCAGTCAGGATAGGTGGGAAGCTATAGCTGTGGTATATACAAGGCTTGTTACCCTGTCAAATAAAGCTATTAGGCTGGTTTGACAGGATTTATTCTTGACAAATCCACGTTGACTGTTACTTATTACTTTATTATCTTCTAGGTGTTTGCAAATTGGTTGCTTGATTATTTGCTCCCTTATCTTTCCAGGTAGTGAATTTCCTTATCTGCTGATACTCAAGCTACGCACAAGCAAGAAAGTCACCCAGTTTCAGGAAGAGATACCATTGTAATTATATGTTTGCTTTCTCATATTCTTAATATAGACGCAGCTGGGTTTCAAATATCTCTCTATCTAGATAGTAAATACATAAATCTCTCTAACTATATACAATCATGCAAGGCCAGCTTGCATATATACACTGTTGCTCTGTTGAGATCTGGTGACTTCTGCCATGCAAGACAAGGAGGCCCACTAGAGGGCTCCCAAATCATTTAAAGGGTTCTCACCCAATTCCTATACACTACAGAAGACTTTAGCAGTTATAACCAGGGCCGGCGCTACCATTTAGGCGACTAGGCAATCCCTAGGGCGCCAGAATTTTTGAGGGGTGCTATTTTGCCGGGGGGGCACCATGCAGCTCCGGGGGACCTACCGCAGTCGTGCCGGCGGATGGTGCGCTGGTCTAAAGGCTCCGGTGGACCTACCATGGTCATGCCTGCAGCAGGTCCACCGGAGCCTTTAGACCAGCTGACTGCCCGCCGGCACGACTGCGGCAGCTCCTCTGGAGCTGCAGGGGGCGACAAAATGGCCGTCCACCGAGGGCGTCAGAAACCCTGGCGCCGCTCCTGGTTATAACATAACCCCTATGTATTTCCTGTATACATAGGGCTTTGTTATGTGAAGTGTGAGCATTCTGGCACTTCAGTTAAGTACTCGCATGTGATTTACTTTAGCTACCAGTAAGTACAATGAAGTCTATGGTAGATTATGTTGCAACACGCAGTGTCTTCAGAAACAGAGTGGAGTGTGACCATTGCACCATCCTCCAGCTGGGTGCCAACAAGACTAACTTAGTGGCTGTGTGGGGATTGGGAGTGGGGAACCTTCCACAGTGTCTCTGTTGCCTAGCACCAGCTGCAATTGTAACCTCAACCAGATCTTGGTAGTGTCATTGTAACCAGTTGCTGTTTGAGGGAACAATAAGAAAACTCATTTTGCCCTCCCCTTGCTTACTTATGCAGGGGCCAATCACAGTCTTGCTCTACCAAAGTGAAAAAACAGCACGAATGGTGAAAAATAAACAAGCCTTTTGAAAAATTCTTTCCATTTTAAAAATTAAAGGTGCTGGTAGGAAGGGAAGGAATTTTTATTGCATTTGCCTCTTAAAGAGTGAATGAGATAATATACCAAGGGCCAAATCCTGCTCAAAGTCAATGTGACTTTTGCATGAATTAAAGGATGCATTCAGGATCTGGCCCCAAATAAGGTCCAATGTGCATCAGTATTACAAAACATGGAGCAAGTTCTTAGATTTGCTGGAGTCAGTTGGGCACCAAGTCTAGTGCAGGACAAGAGTCGTCTTTAAAAGGCAGATGAAACAACACAGAACCACATAGCACTTTAACAGTGTTTTAAAATGAAAACATTTTAAGCTGTATTACAAAACAGTTACTGAGGAAAATGAGCCTCATCGCTAGACTATATGCTGGTGGTCTATTCTTATAATGCCAAAAATGTATCACATGATTTTAAAATCTTCATGTGAAATTTAAGTGCAGAAGAAACAAGTTGTTAAATGTTTCACATAAAAACACACATAATAAAAGACCTCTGCCCTTGAACAGATTGTGAACAACTGAAAACTTTGCAAATTCTTGTTTAATATATTACTTTTTAATATCCCTGCATTGAAAATGAATGATTACTTTTTAATATTACTGGTAACCACTGATCCCCTACTGTATAGATACATTTCTTGTATGATTTTATTATATGCTTAATAATAGTATCTATAAGCTCAGATTTCTTTTGAATAAAAATGATTGGAAACAATATCTACCCCAAAGCATCTTTAATGTCATTATAGATGGGTAGGAGTAAATTAAGCGGTATTTAGCCGCCAAAGTCTTTAATTTCATTGCATTTGAGTAGGAGTTAGACATTATGAGGTCCAATTAAAAAAGTTGCTAATGTTTTTACATCTGAGTAGGAGTAAATTAAACAAAATCACTCCTGAGCTGCTAATATCATTTTAATTGAATGTCATTCAGTTTCTAACTGCTGTTACAACACAGTAGATAATGAGTCAATTTCAACAAATCATCTGAGCTCCAGGTACCATGACTACTAGAAATTAAGCTACAGTTTAGGGACAGACAGGGCAAGTATTGGAAGTTAGGAAGCTAATGGGAATGATGGCAGAGCTGACACCTTGTTGGTTGATGAGACCTGTGTTCCTCTAAAATATCACCTAAAGAAGATCTAATCTAGCAAAGCTGCAAGCCAGGTCATTATTTCTAGTGTTCAGACATAACAGGAAAAAAACCCCAACCACATTTATCCAGAAGATGCAATTTACAGAGTGAGTGCTAGAACGGCTAATTCCATTTATTCAGACTCCATGAATAATTCATGATTTGATTTAATGTTAATCTTGATGATGAGACAATAGTGAAAAGATATTAGACAACATATAAACTGAAAAGTTTTTTTAAAAAATCATTGTGGCTTTATTATTTTTGATCTATAACAGACAATATTGCAAGTTCTTCCTCTTCTTTCTTTTAAAAAAAAAAGATATTTCCTCAGGTTTTCCATACCTGGGAATATTCTCACTCCTGTAAATAGTAGGCTTAGGGCATATTATGTCTCCTTGCATAGAGTGTTAAATAGAGGAGAGCAAAAATATCCTTCATGGATATTTGAGTTACTTTAAGACAGCAATCAGTTCCCATAACAGCAGTTCTGCTCATAAGAGTGTGAGGCTTCTGTTGGGAAAAGCTGCAGAGTTTTTAAGTAAATTTGCTATTCCTTTGTGAATAGAGGCTGTGTTTTTCTCTTACTGTGTGTATACGTAGATGCGTGCTAAATAGAAAATGCTACTTTAAAATAATAACTCATGTCTGATTTAAGTTGACAGGAAGAAGAGAATTCCAATTTAAGCTTAACACCATTCCAAACTCAGTCCTAGTGAAAGTGGGTGCAACACCATTGGCTTGCACATGGTGCATTTAAATGTTACTTGATGATATATTTCAGTATGTAGAAAAGGAAGTTGAGATAAGGCTTCCCCTTCCAGGAAACCATGACAGCAAAAATGTCACTTACTATACGACAATGTGTGGGTCTGTGCCTCGTATAAAGCTGAGCATTATAATCTTAAAACAAAATCCAAATACTTCACCCTACACAAAAAAGTCTGAGAATTGAATTAGCATACAATTAACTCTCTGCAAATGTCAAGTAAAACAATATCAGGGTACATTTCCACTAAGAGGTAAGAGAGTGTAGGGGGGCTTCCCTTCAGTGGCACATGTGTAGTCCTGCTGTGCAAGTAATTGAGAAGGGCAGCCAGAGCACTATCTGAATGGAGCTCAGCACTCTGCGAGGGCTCCCTGCCTACTGCTGTAAAGGGAGTGAGCCATAGGCAGATGCATCCTTCATCCAACTCTCCCCTGCAGCAGACAGGGCAAGCTGGGGGCTGCAGAGTGGCTGGAATAGCCTCAATGGAATTTACCCTGCACCCTTTCAGGGAGAATTTCTTTCCATATCCCATCTTTACACATCTTCCTGCTACTTGGGCTGGGTCCTGGTGGGTAGACCTGGCCCTAAATGTAGAGATTTAAGAGTAGATTCTGGCACTCTGGATGTAAAACATGCCCATTTTCTGGCCCAAAACCATGCACACAGACCCCTTCATTACCCCTGTTGAGTGCTCTGATATAGCTGGATTCAGATCTATTGGTGGTTTTGTGGTTTATGATCAAGGCCTTGAGTTAGCACTGATAACTAGTGGAGCACTGGAGTCATATACTCACTTTCTCATCCTGTTGAGGAGGTGAGCAACCACTAGGGTAACCATATTTTCCCAAAGGGAAAATGCGACACCCCACAAGGCAGCCCGAGGCCCACTACTCACGCAAGGCCAGCCTCTCCCCCATGTACGGGGCAGCCCAAGCTCCCCTGCCACCTGCCTGATGATAGTTGGCAAGAACAAATGGGACAAATGCCCAGTTTTGCCAAAAAAGTTGGTATGGCCAGGACAGGGCTTAAAAAAGGGACTGTCCAGGGCTAACCGGGACACACAGTTACCCTAGCAACCACATTGCACACATACTAGAGTCTTCTTGTTTCCACTTGCAACTGCAAAGGTACTGAACTATAATCGCATTTGGAAGTACAAAGGAATGGATCTCTGTGGCCAGAATCTAGAGTTAGTGATAAGTCCAAAGGAATTTCAAGGCCTTTACTTTGATGATTGAGACACAAACCCTCAGAGAAAGAAGGAATCAGTATCTTATCTTTTGAGAACTCATAGAGGACAGGCAAGATCTTAGAAGACTGGAGAAGGGCAAACATAGTACCTATCTTTAAAAAGGGAGAACAAGGAGGATCTGGAGAACTATCCTCCAGGTGCTTACAAATTGTTTAATAATTGTTCCAGAATCTTTCCATGTATCAAAGCTAGGCTGACTGGTCTAGAATAAGGTTATAAGGATTAGCCAGCAGTGATTTGTCAGGAACAAATCATGCCAAATCAACCCAATTTCCTTCTTTGTCAGGGTTATTGACCTATTGGATAGTGGGAAAGCAGTAGATGTGATACATCTTGATTTTTAGCAAGGCTTTTGACACAGTCCCACATGACATTCTCATAAGCAAACTGGGGAAATGTGGTCTAGATAAAATTACTATAAGATGGGTGCAAAACTTGTTGAAAGACCATACTTAAAGAGTAGCTATTGATGACTCACTGTCAGACTGGGAAGGCATATCTAGTGGGGTCCTGTAGAAAGTCAGTCCTGGGTCCAGTACTAGTCAATATTTTCATTAATGACTTGAATAATGGAGTGGAAAGTATGCTTATAAAATTTGCAGATGACACCAAGCTGGAAGGGATAGTAAGTATGGGGTAGGACAGGATTAGAATTCAAAATGACCATGACAAATTGGAGACTTGATCTGAGAGCAACACGATGAAATTCAATAAAGACAAGTGCAAAATACATCACTTAGGAAGGAAAAATCAAATGCACAGCTACCAAATGTGGAATAATTGGCTAGGTGGTAGCACTGCTGAAAAGGATCTGGGAGTTACAGTGGATCACGGATTGAATGAGAGTTGTCAATGTGATGCAGCTGTGAAGAAGGCTAATGTAATTCTGGAGTGTATTAGCAGGAGTATCATATGTACAACCAGGGCCAGCGCTTTCATTTAGGTGACTTAGGCAGTCGCCTAGGGCGCCAGCATTATGGGGGGGGCGGCATTTTGCCGGGGGGGTGGGTTGGGGGGCCCAAAGGGGGGTGGCTTCCGGTGGACCTGCCGCAGCATTTCTGCGGACGGTCCGCTGGTCCCGGCCGGCTCCCGGTGGACCTGCCGCAGGCATTTCTGCGGACGGTCCGCTGGTCCGCGCTCGTGGACTGCCGCAGGCATTTCTGCGGACGGTCCGCTGGTCTGCGGCTCCGTGGACCTGCCGCAGCATTTCTGCGGACGGTCCGCTGTGCCCTGCGGCTCCGGTGGACCTGCGAGGCATTCTGCGGACAGGTCCTGGTCCGGGCTCCGGTGGATGCTGCCGCAGGCATTTCTGCGGACGGTCGCTGGTCCCAGCGGCTTCCGGTGGAGCTGCCGCAGGCATTTCTGCGGACGGTCCGCTGGATCCCGCGGCCTTGCCGGTGGAGCTGCCGCAGCGCAATATCTGGCGGACAGGGCCGATCTGGTCCCTGACGGCTCCGGTGGAACTGCCGCAGGCATTTCTGCGGACGGTCCGCTGGTCCCGCGGCTCCGGTGGAGCTGCCGCAGGCATTTCTGCGGACGGTCTACTGGTCCCACGGCTCCGGTGGAGCTGCCTCAGGCATGCCTGCGGCAGCTCCACCGGAGCCACGAGACCTGCGCGCAGAGCGGCGAAATGGCCCGGCGCCTAGGGTGCCAGAAACCCTGGCGCCGGTCCTGTGTACAACACAGGAGGTAATTGTCCTACTCTACTTTGTACTGGTAAGGCCTCAGCTGGAGTGCTTTCCAATTCTGGGTGCCACACTTTAGGAAAGACGTGGATAAATTTAAGAGAGTCCTGATGAGAGTAACAAACCTTTTATCATGTTTAGAAAACCTGACCTGCGAGGAAAGGTTAAAAAAACTGGCCATGTTTAGTTCTGAGAAAATAAGACTGAGAGGGGACTTTATAAATCTACAAATATGTAAAGGGCCATGTTAAAGAGGACAGTGATCAATTGTTCTCCATACCCACTGAAAGCAGGACAAGGAATAATTGGCTTCATCTGCAGCAAGGAATATTTAGACATTAGGAAAAACTTTCTAACTATATGGATAGTTAAACTCTGGAATAGGCTTCCCAGGGAGACTGTGAAATCACCATCATTGATTGTTTTTTAAAAACAACTTAGACAAACACTTGTCAGGGATGATGTAGGTTTACCTGGTCCTGCCTCTGCGTGGGGTGGGGCTGGACTTGATGACGTCTTAAGGTCCCTTCCAGCCTTACATTTCTATAGTTAGGGTAAGTGTTAAGTTTGTTTATTTTAGGTATGTGTTGTGCTGGTGGTAAAACATGTGGGTGGAACTGAGCTAGTGATTTGAAACCGAAGGAGTCTGTGGGGGCCCACTGGATTGCTAGAAGCCACCATGGAATGTTAGTTGGAAAGTCAGCCTTGGGAGAAGAGAGTGTGGAGACTTCTCAGCCTGAGCTAGTTCTATATGGGTTTGCTGATGTGCCGAGAAATGTCTCTCTAGACTCCAGGGACTGAGCCATCAAGGATGGTAGAGTTCCAGGCTGCTGAAAGGGTGACAGTGAGACCAGATTCGGGGGGACACTGTAGTCCATGGCTTATGAAAAGCCACTTTGAACTGGGTTGTGGAATAATGCTTTCTGGAGCTTGAAAATAACACTGGGCACTGCTTTGCAATCAGTTCTGGAGCTCATTCATATATTTTAATTGTAAATAATATTGCAAGTTAGCTAATTTAGTCTGCAGTGGAGCTGTGATGAATGGGGATTTCTGAAGTGGCCTTTACAGGTCTCCTACAATAGCTATTGGGGATCCCTATTCCTGGGGACAGGGTCCTTGTAACAAGAGAGCGGGGGCGGGAGCGGGAGAGTATGCCTTGAGGTAAAATTAGCAAGTCAAAGATTGGTGGTGGCATCAAGTAGAAAACCCAGGGTTGTGACAACTTTAATTTTACTTGGGCTTAGTTAGAGCCAGATGTCCTCATCCAGGAACTGATCTCCAGTAGACATAGTGACATCTTTCTGATAGTGTTGGTTTCATCTGTAGAAGGCGATATACAACTGCACTGGCATATTTTTGGCATCAGAGTCTGTGCTGTTTTACCACTGCTGCATATGACCTCATGCAGATATTGAAGAGAAGGGGGATGGATGGGAAGGACATATAGATTCCTGAGGTTCTTTGTGACTTTTCTTACACGGGTATGGTCTGTCCCTCTCCTATTTGAGGTCAATAAATAAAACTATTGTAATGCTGCACTCTAAACCTTGTGGCTGACTGTGTTGAAAGTTGAGGAGAACATGAGTGAGTAATATGAACACTGAAGTTTGGTCTAACCCAGGGGTCAGCAACCTTTCAGAAGTGGGGTGCCGAATCTTCATTTATTCACTCCGATTTAAGGTTTCGCATGCCAGTAATACATTTTAACATTTTTAGAAAGTCTCTTTCTATAAGTCTATAATATATAACTAAACTATTATTGTATGTAAAGTAAATAAGGATTTTAAAATGTTTAAGAAGCTTCATTTGAAATTAAATTAAAATGCAGAGCTCCCCAGACTGGTGGCCAGGACCCAGGCAGTGTGAGTGCCAGTGAAAATCAGCTTGCGTGCCACACGTTACCTACTCCTGGTCTAACCTCCTCAAAGCTCTCTTATCTAATCCTGCATTTGCTTTAAGTGCAAAATAGTCATCACGCCTGCTCCCGCTTTGGTCATTTTCTTGCTTCTCTGCTGGCCAGTAGTAATGGCAAAATGCTGATATGCAGTTGGTATGGGACTGGACTGGAGACACACCATGAATGTTTACATAATTTCTGGATTTTATTTTTATCTGAACTGAAATTTTGTTGTTGGGGAAGTGGGACCTGCTTGAAAACAAGGATTGGAAGAGTGAGGAAATAAGTATAATTGTTTGAAACTCCAAAGTCCTTTCATGAGCTTCTGATTTAGTACACCCTGTGTTAAAGTTTCAGTTCAGCTGAGCAGCCTGTGGTGGTGAGAGCTTATTTTAGGTCTGTTGCCAAGGTGATATAGACAGTATACATTCTGTTTTAGGGAGAATTGTAACCATTAGTTTGGAGGTTGGAGTCTGAGAAGAAGGTAGGAATTTTTTCAGTTTGGATCTACCAGGTTTCTGTCTCATTGGCATACCAGATACTCCCGCCCTGTGTAATTAGGAAAGGTGGGCAGTAAAGAAATTTCACTGATGAGAGTGAACCCCAAAGAAATTATGTGCTTCAGATAAGCACCCAACATTGTGGACTCTTGATCTGATCATTTCATGTCTACAAAATGGGCAAGGGAATTCTTCAGAGGACTAGCTTTCTAGTGAGATTTCTAATACTTCTAGTTTTTGGCTGGACTGGGAAATGCCAAGAGTGTAGCCTACCATGGACATGTCTGGGTTTTTTTGCTTTAATTAGAAACCATAAAAAATGTGTGAATGTGAAAAAATATGCATGGGAGGTTTGGTTGGAGTTCTTGTTAAAAATCTGAGTTGGTTCAGGAGATTACTCGGTTGGCTTATTACAGTTAAAATATACTATCCTGACTATTATTGTATTCAAAGGCAGAATCTGGCCCTAAGTTATTCTTTTAATCTTTCATAAAAAATCAACTCCAAACTATAGACCATATTTTGAGGGGTAGCATTGTCTAGTGGATGGAGCACTGCTCTGGGACTCAGACCAATGAGTCCCTGCTTGCATGAATTTGGGCAAGTCATTTCACCTCTGTGTTTGTTTCACCCTTACCCTTTGTCTGCCTATTTACACTGTAAGCTCTTTGGGATGGGGATTGTCTCTAACTGTGTTTGTATGGAGCCTACTACAAAGGGGCCCCAGTAACAGCTGGCACCTCTCTGGGTTTCTGTAATGCAAATAACATTTGAGTGAGGGTTTTATTTCATCCTGTGTCTCATGCTTTATTATTGTGGGATTTTTTCCTTATCAAAATCATTTTGCTTTTACACCTACAGTGAAGAGCCTTGCATTTAGATTCTGGACACCTATAAATGCTTTGATAGATACATGGACAGTAACTTAGTCTGACTTTTCTTCAATAATCTTGTCCATTCATCTAGCCTCACAACTTTCTATTTCCTAATGATCTTTTGATATACATTTATTTGATTTTTTTTTTTCAAGTATAGCTGTCAGATACATTACCTCTCTTTCCCTCTGCTTTTCTTTAAGAGTATGTATAATTCTGCATGGACTTATAGAGTCTTGGATCAGAGATGACCACTCTGATAAACACTGAATATTTTTACCCTTTAAAGGACTTATTCAGTTTGTTAGCAATGACTAGAGCTTAATTAAACAATGATGGGTGAACATTATTTTCCTAAGAGGAGTTCCAAAGCCCTTTGAATTATAACACTACGGTTGGGTCCCAACTTCCTTTGAAAATACCTGAAATGGTGTCTCTTAATATAGTGAGGCATTGTAGTAGGAGCTCTGTCAAGCTTGAACTGCTGTTGTAACTTTCTCATTTCAACCAGTTCCCTACTTTGAGCCCAATCCTCTTTTTCTGAGTGCTCTATTTGTGGTGATGAGCACTCTCAATTTCCCAGAGTTCAACAGGCATTGAAAGCACCTCACAGAACTGGATCCTTTATTACTAACCTACGCTAGTTCTTGGCTAAAAGATGAATGGAAGGTCATTTCATATGACTCTCAAATATCCCAATAAAAATGGAACTTAGTGCAAAAAGAGATTTTTCTTCTTCTATATGAATACATGGCTGCTTGCAATATACAAATGTGGAAAGAATTCAACAATTCTTCCACTTACAGGGCGGGGAAGAGTAGCCAATTTGCAGCTAACACTGGCATTGGTGAAAGCCTACTGTAGTCTGAAAAGTCAAGAGAATATGGCAAAGTATCATACAGATATCAAACTTTCTGCCAGTTTCCTTCTCTTTAGTTATGTGGAATAGTAGGAAAGTTTGTGTCCACAGACTTGCCTGTAGAAGCTGTTGTTATTGCTTTGCTCTTTCTAGGTACCCAAACTTAAAAGGAAGCATGATTAGAATTTAACTGGGTACTGGAATAGGACACAGGGAAGTTGTGTGAAATTTTCCCTGTAACTTTGCCTGAGTCTGTTCTGTGCGGTCTGTAGGATCATGTCATTTCAGCTCATTTCTCTGTGTGTATGTGAGAGGGACTGTCTACTAGGTGAGATCGCTGATCTTGCTGGGAAAAGAGACATTTTTTCCTAAACCCTGTGCCTATGTAACTCTCTGGCAAGCCATGGCATAGTACATTATTCCCTTCTGTAATTCCTCCACTTAGTGGAAACTCTCTATTACTTATTTTGATTATTGTACCAGGTAATTCCAGTTTTACAAAAAGAATTTTTTTTGTTCTGTTGGCTCATCAGACTTGAGGCCTGTCTTTGTGTATAAATGGCAGAGCTGTATGCTGCTTGTACCTTTTTGGAGGTCATCCTCTAAATTCTGAGATGCTTGGTGTTAGGGCCCAGGTGGTTTGAATTCCCTAGATTAGTGGAAAATGTATTCTGTTTAACTTCACATTGCTTGGTTTCCAAGTTTCCCTTCTTAATGATTCTTTTCAAACTACATTCACATACATGGCCTCTGGACTAAAAGGTGGTGATATAAATGGGGATGGAGGCAGTCCCTGTGGCTACATCTCTGGCTTCCCAAAGCTCTGGGTGCTGCAATAGTGTGGCACAGTTCCTGTGCTTTGCCTTCCCTAGGACTCCTAGATTTTTATTTTTATTTTTAATGTTTGTAGTGAGATTTGAGCACTGGAAACCGGTAGCTAGTTGTTATGGGGGAAAATGTATAAACCTGTCACAGAGAGTTCTTAGGGTCATTTAGCTCTTATCCTACTGGCGTAATTACAGAACATAGTTTGGAAGATGATGGAATGGAAAGTTATAACTCTAACGGTGAGATACCTAGAATTTCCCAAAGCTGTGAGCATTACATTTTTTCACTATATCAGGTGTTGTATGCTGACATAGAATAGGCACTATAAAGTGTTATATTTGCTACCTCAGCTTTTCTCTTTGTGAATTTCTTTACTTTTTCTTATAAGCCCACTAGATGTCAGTTTTCCTCTCTAGTATCTTCCTTTACCTGACTTTCTTAGCTGTTACCTTTTTAAAAACATGCATTGGACACCGCAAATAGTATTAGTCTTTAGAGAGAGTGTTATAGTATGATGAATGTATTTATAACATGGTTTGATCATGTCTGTGTAGATAACCCATGAACGTGTTAATGATGTTTGTTACAGTCTTGTAAATACCAGGCTGTAACATGGTTTGATAAGATTGCTGCTGTGTCAGTTTGGTCACATCTATACAGGTGAGAACAGACTTGTCTACAAGGTTCCATTTAAATCACTAGGACTGTAAAAGTAAATATAAAAGATGCTTTATAACATAGTTGGGGAACATTTATGTGATAACTCACTCCCCTGACATGCTAAAACCATGTGAGTTGGACCCTAGATACTGAAGTACAGGGATATGGGTCTCACATTATAAGATGAGGTTATGCTAAATAGTTAAAAGTGGTGCACTTGTAAAACACTTTGCATCCATATGCAAAATGGTCCCAAGCAGTTTCTGTGTTTTAAGAATTGTTTGGAGAAGATGGTGTTCTCCGCAAATCTAAGAACCAGTTCATTCTGAACCATTTTAGTGCCAGTGTGGACTTGGGCTTGTCTACACAAACGTTTACTTCTTGGCAAGCTGTGGTGTGAATTTGTCCTGCACTAGCCTGCTGCACACTACTTATCTGTGTGCACCCTGCTGATGCATATTAATAGTTGGTTAATGTGCTTGGATCAAGTCACATTTCAAAGAGGAAAAGATCCCAACTGTCACTTGTGTCCCCAGTGACTTTTTAAAATCTGTCATAATCCCCTGCTTTAGTGAACTGTGCCAGGAACTGTAAGACAAATACCCAAAGGGGAGTATAATTGAAACACTGTAGAATAATGCTGAGGGTGGGGGGTGCAGAGCAAAATGCCAGGGTTCTTAAACCAAAGCAGCGTGGATAGTGTGGATGTACTGAATGGTTTCTCTTTCTGATTATAAAGAGTACAGGTCTCATGTGAGTATTTAAATGGTTAATGCGACCTCTGTCCAAATTTTTTTTTCTGTCATTTTCAGTGCTCATTGTTGACTTTTGCCTCTTGGTTGATGGGAGGTGGAAGAATTTCCTTGCCGCTATTTAAGTTCAATCCTCTTCTCTGGATACAGCTAATTCAATCCTGTCGGGGACAATTGTTCTCCCTTGCTCAGCAACACTTCTGAAGAACAAACATTTTGTGTTTGGAATATGCCATATTGTGCCACATGGCATGTGTATACTCAATGCTTTCCAGGGGTGGATACTCCCAGATGCTGCTTCAAAGGATTGAGGTTTCCCTTTATTAATTATTCAGTTGTCTGCTTCATGTTGCTTTCTCAGTCAGGCTATTAGTTTTATTCTCAGAAACATGTATATCCTTTATGTCTGAAAAGTCAAGCTTTGTGTGCATTAAGTCAGAGCTAAGGAATTATTTCCCTTATGACTGGAACAATTGTGAGCCATTCTCAGCAGTTAACATTTTATGTACCTGTGGGCTGTGTAGGCAGAAAGTAAGGTGGAAGAGCTCTTGAATATGCTTTTCACCTGGTTTTAAACAAGGAACTTTGATTTTTCTCTAATTTTAAGTTATGGAATCAGCTTGGTGGTAAGAGTTCTGTTTACATTACATAGTTAACTATTGCTCTGAATCATTACATTAAATGGAGCAATCAAACTGTCCATGGACTCAAACACTAGGGTGACCAGATGTCCCGATTTTATAGGGACAGTCCCAATTTTGGGGGCTTTTTCTTATACAGGCACCTATTACCTCCAACCCCTGTCCCGATTTTTCACACTTGCCCCCTGGTCACCCTACTCAGTCACAAGTGAATCCAGCTGAACCGTTCACAAAGTCCACTGCATACAATACTGTTATGTAACCCTTCTGTCAGGTGGAGCCAGCAGCAGTCAGGGCCGGGTTCAATATCTAGTGGTTCCTTTCCATCGATCCAACACACAACCAGCTTGAGCCCCCACCCAGTAACCTGGGAAAATTACACATCGCCCCTGGGAACCTCTGAGAGGCAATACTTCCCCATTCGTAAGCACAGAGTCTGAGTGTAAAAAAGAAACTTTTAATAAAAGGAGGAAAGTAACAACGTTAATTTGGGAAAACACCACAAACAGGGTTCATAAACACAAACTATGAGCAAAAGACTCACTCCCCAAGTAAGTTGGGCAGTGTCCTTTTCCCCTCAGGTTCTTAAATCCAGCAACCCGGGATTAAAGAGGCATCTTATTCACTGCTCTGCTTGGGCGCTTGCTCACTGCCCCTCTTTGCCAGCCAGCCTGCCAGCCTCTCTGCAGGGCTCTGCTCTGGCCTTCTCCTGCTGCTGGCTGTGGCTTTCTGCCAGCTGCGCCTGTTGGCCACTTGCTGCCAGCTGTCAGTCACCTTCTGCTGCCACTTGCCTCTCTGCTGTGAACATCAGTCTCTTTTAGTAACTTTTAGCTCTTCACAGGCTGGACAGAAACACAGCCCCATCTCAAGTGATTTCAGCTCTGATAGAGCATTTAAAATAAGAAAGCAGCTCCTAATGAATCCTATTTAGCTCTTTGTTTGAACAGTTGGGAGAAAGAAGGAACAGATTAAACCAGTCCAGGGAGGACCCTTTGGGGAGGGGCCACACCTCCTGGCTAGGACACCTGTCCCTACCCCTCTTACTCTTCACAGGGCTCTGGCATTTGAGCTCCTGACTTAATGAGGTCCTTTTGGCTGAGGGCGACCCCCTCATTTGGGACAGGTTAAGCACAGTTCTGTTCCCCTTTATTTACAGTAATGCCAACATTGGTAACAGTATTTCTTGACCCCTGCATTCAGTACTAAGATGATTTGTAACCCAACACTGGCCAAAGTTGATCACTTTGAGCAGCACACCTCTCTATCTGCATTCATGTAAATACAGATTGCTCTTGAAGTCTCTCCCCCTCTCAGCTAGCTGTCAGGGAAGGATTCAGCAGACCCTGGTTACAGCTGGAAGGCAGGAATGATGATCTCAGATGGGGTGGACTGGTCACCAGAGCAAATTCACATGCCGTTAAATGGAAACTCATGGAACTTGTCCTGTACTGCACCCCCACACTAGTCAGCAAAGACAGGGTAAAGTGCAGTGTGGTGAACTCTGGGCATGATTAGTCTCTGCTGTCCTACACTGGAGTCGGTGGACTTACACTGGTGTAAGTGAAGGAATCAGGCTGTTTGTGTTTTAAGTCTGTATCTTTCCATCGTAAAACCATAGGGCAAAACTGCTCAGTTTTGCACCATCATGTTAGGGAGAAAACTGGGCACAAAAGGCCGCCTCCCTACAGTGCCAGCCTACGTACCAACTCAGATGTGGACTGCATTGCAAAAGTTACCTTTGAAACTGAACAAAGCAGATCAAAGTATGGACTAGTTCCTTTGGATACCATAGGAAAAATAAAACTAAACTGGTTAATAGCCAAGGTCTATAGCATATAACTTATTTTTCAAAAGAACTCTGCAGTGAGGAATTCTTAAAAGTTGATCACATGATGTGGATTGTTTAGAAACATGTTTTTCTGCACACGCGCACATTATCTTGTCAGTTTTCCCCCATAGGATTTTCATAGGCCAAAAGGGACTATTATGATCATCTAGTCTGACCTCCTGTATGACACAGGCCGTAGAACTTTCCCCAAATTAATTCACAGAGCAGACCTTTTAGAAAAACATCCATTCTTGATTTAAAAATGGTCAGTGATGGAGAATCCACCATGACCCTTGGTAAATTATTCTAATGGTTAGTTACTCTCACTATTAAAAAATTACACCTTATTTCCAGTCTGCATTGGTCTAGCTTCAACTTCCAGCCATTAGATCATGTTGTCTCTTTCTCTGCTAGATTAAAGAGACCGTTATTAAATACTTGTTCCCCGTGTATGGTGATGTATGGTATAACCTGCTGACTTACTGTTGCACATGATTCTATTATCCTGATATCATTTATGGGCTAATATTTTACAAGCCATGAATTAACAATATTTGTTCCTCAGGAGCCAGTATGCTCTGTAAATAAAACACATAAACTTTTAGACTTCTTCAACTGTTATGTTTTTAAGTAGAGCTGCTCAGGAGTGTTTTGACAAAACATTTTTTGGCAGAAAATAATGACTTGTTGAAACTGAAACTGTTTGTTTGTGGGAAAGGTCAGTTTCAACATTGCCTGGTTTTGAAAAAAAAATGCACAAAAGTTTCAAACTTATTGAAATGTCCAATTATGATGTCTTCAAAATAAAAATTACCATTTCTCCATTTGAAATGAGTTTTTGTTTAGAAATTTGTTAATTTCCAATGAGTTTTTTTTTTAAAAAAAAAAAAATCAAAACATTTTGAAATTCTCAAGACAAAATGTTTTGATTTCCTAATATGAAATCTTTCAGATTTTTGGCTCATAATTTTTAAGATTTCTACTTTTTTGTTCTGATTTGGGACAGAAAAAATGGTTGGTCTCAAGTGCTCCTGGGATGGGGGAACTGTTTCCTGTCCAGCTCTGTTTATAAGTGCAATGAGCACTGGTCCATGATCTGTCATTCGTAGAAACACTGTTCTTGGTAAACTTAGGTAGGCAATGACACCTGACTTGTTGACAGTTCAGACTGATAAAATACTTGATTCACACATGCACTTCTGAATATCTCTGTGGTGTAGAAACTCTTTGGTCCATTTCTGTGCAAGTCATAACATTTACTTTGATGCCAGTGGTTTCATGTAAATAATTTTCTTAATGTAACTGAAACTAAGGACAATGTAATTTAAGCCTATGGGAGGAACATCTACATTCTATTATACACAGTACCTTGGAACTGGAAATTATGAACGTCTGATAACCTGAAGGAAAAATGTCATAGTTGAGGATAAATAGAATATAGAAACACAGTATTTGAGGAAACTTCAGGAGTAAGCCCCTATGAGTTAATTTTCTACATTTGCTTTTTGCATATTGATAGTAATAGAAAATACTTGTAGTTAAAAATGGTAATGCCCTATTGCACTGTTAGAAAAATAGTATTTGATTGTATAATTTTCCTCCAGGGCAGATTGGCAGAGGCCCTGGAGGTTTTTTGCCTCCCTCTGCAGCATGGGGCACGGGTCACTTGCTGGAAGATTCTCTGCAGCTTGAGGTCTTCAAACCACAATTTGAGGACTTCAATAACTCAGACATAGGTTAGGGGTTTGTTATAGAAGTGGATGGGTGAGATTATATGGCCTGCTTTGTGCAGGAGGTCAGATCATAACGGTCCCTTCTGACCTTAAAGTCTATGAGTCTACTATTGTAATTCATAAGCATAAGGGGGTACATGCAACCTCAATATTGGTATTTTCTGGCTTCTGAGTGCTTAACAGTACAGGATTAAAGCTGTACTAACAGACTTTAAAAAGAAAGGAATTGTCTAGTTTTCCCTTATTCACACAAGTAATCTTGTTAATGTAAATGGAATGGTTTGTGTGAGTAAAGGTGAGAAGGGTTTTGTCCTCAAGCTGCCTCTGTGGTTTTGGAGGGTCCCCTGGGAGAGGAACTGGTGTGGTTTTATTGCACATAGTGGAGGGATATCAGGATTTGGGACAATGCAAAGGGTGCATTGCAGTTCAGCTTCATAGTGGGTCCTCATATTTCAGCCTGCAGGGGCAGGGATCAGGCTGGAGTAGAGCCAGAGGATCCACAGTTAGGCAGATACTGCCATCCTTTTGACCTCTGGAGGGGATTCATTAAGGGCCCTAATGAATTTAGGGCCGAATTTAGGGCTGCATTGGCCAGAAGTTGGAGTGGCTATGGAGCAGTTCCAAAGCTCACCTGTTAACCCAGAGCTTTGATTAGAGGGCAGATTTGTGGTCAAGGCTGCTTCAAAAGCAGAACTATTAGAGTGAAAAGGCTATACAGACAGATGAGTACAGAATTAATTATTTCAGTGCCCTAACTGGAATGTGAAAAGTGGTGGCTCCTTGAGGGTTTGATCCTGCAAGGTCCTGTGCACCTTCAACTCCTACAGACTTCAAAGTCACAGGAATCTTGCAGGTTCAGTTAGGTAGTTAATGGTGGCTAGCTGTGCATGGAGATTACATGTACAGTAGATGCAAGCCAATCATTCATTCAATTTCTAGTTTAGAGCATGTTCTATGCTTATGATATCTGACAAGCAATATGATGAGCAATGCTAACTGGAAGAAGGCAATAATATTTCGAAGCTAGTAAATAAGAGTGTCAGTAACTGCAATTTCTTCTTTCTCAGTCTCATTTGCTACACAGCCATCTCTCATTATGTTATCTCTTATGTCTTAAATTCAGCCAAAAGAACAATCAATATTAGGGAAATCCTTTTGTCTTCTTTTAAAGCATAACATGTAAAGAAGGTTAAGTCAATATGCCTTTTAAAGACATCTCACACAAATGCTGGATTTCACTTCTTGCTATATAATTAATTGAGCTGCCTGCCACCGACAAGGTATAGCCTTTCCCTTCTATAATTCTCCTTTGGCCTAATTGCCATTCAGTTTTCAGTTCTATTTGTCTTTAGATTTTTTTTTATGGTGTTAGGCGTGCTTTGTACTTAGTTTTATCTTTCTGTGCTTTTGCTTCTAAATGTCAGCATAATTTTTCTGCCTTATAATATTAGGGATGTTATAATCATCAATCAGTCCAATAGAAGAGCAGAAAAGATTAGATACCATTTATCTGTATTGGTTGCTCATTGTAATGACCCAGTGGACAACATGAACAGATAATCTGTTGCTTTGATGGAAACTAATTATTCTTAAGAGTGACAGCGTTGAAATAGCTTTTGTTTTTTAAAATGATGACTTTTTTAAAATGATGACTCCCTAGTCATTACTAGTGTAGGGCTGTGGTTCAGTCATGTTTCTCAATGATTTCCCTATATAAACAGGAATGCTAGATCTATTTTTCTGCAAAAAAGACCCTTATCTGCGAGCCAAAAAATATCTGGCAGCCTTTAAAAACCCTATTACATTTAATACAGAAATAGTCCACTAACTACTGAAAAGTAGAAATGTACTGAGGGGTCTTACTTCTGTTGTATGTGGTTGATCTTGTTGTTCAGGGACTATGAAGTCTATTTTATTTTGACAGCTAATGGTTTTGTCAGTAGACTGTGTCAGCATTTCACGTCTTGAAACAGTTTGCTGAAATTAAAATATGTTTAATGTAATGCTAGAAACAAAAAGTGAGCGATTCAGTTAAAAATAGCTGTTCCAATGCTCTCAGAGAACATGTGTATTAAATTACACAACCATTTTTACTTGATCAATTAAAGAACTCAGCTGGGAAAAATGAATACAAATCAAGCAAACCTCCCCTCCGCCTACCCCTAACACAAACCTCCTACTAACAAAAAATTCAAGTACTCTCTTAAATCACGTATTTGAGGAAATGCCTGTATAAATAGATGGGATTTTCAACGCACCCTGAAAGTCAGTGCATTTAAACTTTGTCATATAGATCAAATGAGTTCTCGAGATGAGGGATCCTTACTGGGAATGCACTACATCCAGCCTGCAGATCATTATATCTGGGGGTTGATAGTAGTTTGAATGCCTCAGTTGATCTTGGCTTTTGGGATGCAATACCAAGAGAGAAGTGTTCTTTAAGGTAACCTGGACCCAAACCATAGAAAGAAAACAAGCACCTTGAATTGCACTCAGAAATGAATTAGTAACCAGCACAGACTATAGGCTTCATATGCCATCTGTAAAACAAACAAGCAAAAAACCAAAATCACTAAATGGGAAGCCGCACACTGCCTCTATTCGGCATTGGTGAGGCCTCATCTGGAGTACTGTGTCCAGTGTTGGGCCCTACACTACAAGAAGGATGTGGAAAAATTGGAAAGAGTCCAGCGGAGGGCAACAAAAATGATTAGGGGACTGAAGCACATGACTTATGAGGAGAGGCTGAGGGAACTGGGATTGTTTAGTCTGCAGAAGAGAAGAATGAGGGGGGATTTGATAGCTGCTTTCAACTACCTGAAAGGGGGTTCCAAAGAGGATGGATCTAGACTGTTCTCAGTGGTAGCAGATGACAGAGCAAGGAGTAATGGTCTCAAGTTGCAATGGGGGAGGTTTAGGTT
This sequence comes from Chelonoidis abingdonii, assembly GCF_003597395.2. Lineage (NCBI taxonomy): Eukaryota > Metazoa > Chordata > Testudines > Testudinidae > Chelonoidis > Chelonoidis abingdonii. The sequence goes on along the minus strand of NC_133783.1, from coordinate 18,646,005 downwards.
GGATATTAGGAAAAAATTTTTCACTCGGATAATGCGTTAGATTATCTTTTGTTTTAGCTTGTGAATTTCCCCTGTGCTAATAGGGAGATTTTATTCTTGCTTTTTGTAACTTTGAAGTTGAGCCTAGAGGGGAACCTTCAGTGTTTTAAATCTTATTACCCTGTAAAATTACCTTCCATCCTGATTTTACAGAGGTGCTTCTTTTACTTTTT
>NC_133783.1:18282475-18339829 GCF_003597395.2 Chelonoidis abingdonii | reverse complement strand
TCATATCCATTCCACACCCGCCCTCCTTCCCCACTGTCGGAGTAGCCGGCAAGAAGGAACTGAAGGGCGGCTGGGTCGGCAGGGGTATATATCCAGCACCATAGTGGCGCCACTCCAGGGGGCGCCCTGCCGACCCACCGAGTGTTGCTAAGGTAAAAGTCTTCCGACGAACATGCACGCGGTGCGCGCGCACCTAACTGGAATGGATATGAGCAACACATCTCGAAGAACAACAGTTACAAAGGTGAGTAACCGTCTTTTATCGCTTCATCCATGGAACAGGCATAGCAGCTATAGAAGCTTCCCCATACTGCCTCAGCTCTATTTGTGGTAACCACCTCTATAAAAAGCAGGTAACTTCAGTCCATCTGCTGATTCAGTCCTTGGTGTAGCTGTTGAGATTGCTGGGGTGCTAATCAGGGTGCATTCTAATGGTGTTTTTCATAAGAACAACTGTTTACAGTGGCTGGATGGAGACATTCATGTTATTTCATATAGGCCACTGAAATCCCAGCAGATGGTGGCAACTACTGGATTCTGCTAAACTGTGCTGCTTTAAACCAGTGGCTTGTATATGCTGTTCCCAATCCCCTCAATTATCCAGGTCATATCACTTACCCACATCTGATTTCAATACATAAGTTTGATTGAACTTGGCCTGATGTCTTATTTCTACAATGCTGACATAAGTGAGTGCAACTCCATTGACTCCAGTAGAGTTATACCCATTTAGGTGAATGTGTTACGTCATATTTCATTTCACACATTCTCCCACTTCTTCCAGTGATATAAACAGTGATGGGGTCTGAAATTTAGAGACACTGTCAGCTCAAGTATAGGCCAAAGTTTAGGTTTTTGGAAAAAAGTTTGTTTTTACTAATCTAAAACCAGTAGAGAAATGTTTCATGATTTAAAAAAAAAAAATTTCAAATGGAATAAATTGTTAAAGCCAAACACAAAAATCACCAGCTCCTGCACTGTTAATTAATAATCCCCATGCTATCAGCAAAAGTGAAACTGATTCCAATAATTTTCATTGTTTATTTTTTAATTTCTTAGTGTGGACAAAGTGAAAAGTAAGTTGCATTTTTTAATTTGATTTCAAAAATTGAAGCTGTTTTAGTCACATACTCTAGGTCAGGACATTTGTTCATTCATAATATGGTATTTTTAAGTTGTGCCCCCTTTAAAAAAATCTGACATAAATGGCAAGTATAAATCTCCCGCATATGGTACTCAAGAATGGCCGTGACAGAATGTTAAAGACATTTTCATCTGAAACTTAGTATGTGCTGATTTAGTAGATTCAAACTTTGCGAAAACCTCATACGGTCAAAGAGGAAGCAGTAATTTATTGGCACAAAAGGATTCTATTTTTTTTCTTGAATAAAATATTTTATTTTTAATTTAGCAAAACACCTGATTTTCCTTTATTATGCAAAATTCATATATATCATCAAATATAGGACCTGCTCCAAAGCCCATGGAAGTCAGTATAATGGACTTAGGATCAGGGTTATACAGCATACGCAGAAATGTAAGTGTGTTAAAATGCAAGCATGTTTAAATGATAGAAGAATGAAATGACATACATACAGGCATCTGGGTTTCTTATTTGATGAGAGGTCTGTAAACTGGAAAAAACAGAAAAATGTTCATATGAGCAAATATCACAGTGGCATGAGTGGTGCGTATAAGAGCCTTGGGGAGGCTAAGCCTCCTTAAAATAAAAAAGACTGGCCATGTAGGGGGCAAATGATGGAAGTGAGTCACCTCCCTTTGGAGGCGTGCCTGCCTGCTGCCTGTGTGCCTTGGGAGCAGGAGAACCGGGAGCTCCCTAGAAGTGGTGGTGGCGGGGTCGTGGGGGCACCACTGTTTCGTGCCACTCCACCCCTTCCCGCCCCAGCTCCTCCTTGTCTCCTGACGCCCTGCCTGCTGCTCGTTCCTTTCCACCCCCTCCAGTCTGTCGTTCACCTTTAAGGCAGGGAGAAAAGGAAAGGGCATATAGATAAATGAAGATAATAGCAAAATGAAACGACATACAAAAGTCTTCCCACTTTTTTTGTGCCTTAAGAATGATTGATGAGTGGTGGTGGGGAGCTTAGAGGAGCGACCAGCAGGGGTGAGGCCTCAAGGAGAGGGCCAGAGCGGGGAAGCAGGGGCACTGTCTGGGCACCTGTGCCCCCCCCCCCCACTTCTAGGGAGCTTTTGGCACTGCTGGGTGTAGCCTCCCCAAACGAAAAACTCACATGCCACCTTTGCACAGTTGTCTTCTGTCATTTAAATCACTTTATATTTACAAAAACCCAACATGTATCTAAGGCCCTGATCCTGCAAAGATCTACACGTGTTTAACTTTAATGTCAGTCAGGGGCACCCCTAGATCTGCACAGATTTCAGGACATCAGTATGTTAAGAGGTAGAACTCATTGCCTGCTCTAGGGGTTGAGGGGAAAGAAGAGAGATTTATTTTGTCCTCCTCAAAGTTAGGAAATTAAACAGATGGAAACTTGCAGTGCTTCCTAACCCCTATGCACTAAATTCTACATATTGTTAGCGTGTAGCCCAGTATTTGTAGTGGAAGAAAAGTAGTAGTCATTGGACGTTTGTCATAGCTTAGCAACAGTTTGCTTGGAAACAAACAAATGCAAAGCCCATATTTTGGGTCGTCTGGTCACTTTTAGCTATGTGTTCAAGGCAACTATAGGTGTAATTTGCAAACCTGAAGCAAAGATCTGTGTGGCTTGAAAGTTTCTCTCTCACCAACGGAAGTTGGTTCGATAAAAGATCTTACCTCACCCTTATCTCTTTAGTTAAGCCACTGTTATTCTTTCATTTTGGGACCATGCAATCAAAGGCTATGAAATTATCTTCCAGCTCTTTATTTTAGTCCAGTTGCTCATATTTTTAATTCAATTAAAATTTGAAGCCAAATTTAAAATGACTGAAGTGCCATAGTGGAATATTTTTAAACTATTCTAGTTACAGAAACAATTCTGTATATTTAGTATGCAGAATCCTATCTCCAGCTTTCCCTTCTTTCACTACTAGGAACATTTAAACAAAAAATTCTTTGTTTCTTTTCCTACTAATAAGTCTTCCAACTTAATAAATAATCTTAAATCTTGTAATTATGCAGGCGTTGTTAGTTCATTTACCAGCAGGTAGATACAATTTTTTTATTGTAACTATAATCAAAGTAAATTGTTAAAGATGAACAGCAAGGGCTGACTGTAGGTACTTCACGTTTGATTATACAGTCTAGATACAATGAGAAGTAATTATTGTGCTCAAGATAATTAATAAGCCATTGTTCCCCATTAAACTGGATTAAATCAATTTTCCCTCACAACCTTTAATTTTGCCAAAATATATTTATTCTACAAGAACAACTAAAAATCTCTAAGCTACATTCTCAGCTATGCCAAGAGCAGCATTCACTGGAGGGGGCAGGGGCACAACAGTGGCTTTATATCCCTTTTCCTCTCCCCTCCCCCAATCCCAGGACCAACTAATGCCTGTCAACTTCTGGCACAGTAAGAGCTGCCTCCAGCATGCTCCAAACTGCTGGGCTGGAACTCCCCAAGGAGTCCATTCTATAGCAGGGTCTATCTAGATCACAGTGACACTCCAGACACTAAGGGTCAGGACAGGTGGTGTGGAACTGGAGTGAACAGAGTTAGATCCACCTGGAATTTACCTACATCAGGAAAAATTCCAGGTAGATGGTTAAGTCCACTTTAAGGCTGTATTTTGCCACCAGAGTGGCACCAGTAACTTTAGTGGGGCAAGGATCTGGCCTTGTGCAGTGGTAATGACTTTCAGTGAAATCTAACAGTGAACCAGATTTGTCCATTAATGGGGGTTTCCGGTCTCAGAATTGTTATGTTTTTCTGCCAGGGATAATCATACATAGTCTGAGCCATTCTTACACTCCTTACTCAGACAAGACTGTCAAAGGGAGTTTTGCTTGAATAAGGACTGCATCATCAGCCCATATGGCAAGATGAGAGGATTGACACATTTGACTCAAGCAATAAGTCTTCCTGACCAGTATCTTCAAATACTGACTTACTTTATCCCCCCAAATAGCAGGCCAAAGAGCCATGCCAAAATCACAACTTTTGCATTGCAAGAGTTTTGTGGCAAAACCCGAGTTAAATAATATTAGCAAAGAATAACAAAGATCCACAATTATTGCTTTCCTCTCCATTATCTTCAAACCTACCTGCAGCACAATGCTCTGAAGTTTGAGCACTGTATAGGAATGGGGCCTAAAGAAAGCTGGAGGGGAAAACATTCTCTGCTGGGGAATGGTTCTATGCATCTAGGTGGCGTTGCACCAGCTTCCTGGATCACATTTTGTCCATTTTGCAATTCCTCAATTCACAGGAGTTCTACTGTGATCTCTCATCTCCTTCCAATCAATGATCTGTCCATGACTAAATTCAAGTACAATACACTGTTACAACTCCCAATATCTACCAACATTGCCTGCCTGCAGCCCCAAATTAAACACTTTCCTTTCCAAATATTATTGCGAATTTTAGTGCTTCTGAAAGGTGCTAGATTGACAGCTCTGGAGATCTTTAACAATAGACAGCAATGACAGGCCATGTCTCCCTGCTACTATCCATCCAATGTGCTTGAATCTCATTTATGTCCTGCAGAGTTCCATTTCCATGTTCATTCATTCTTTGATCTTGCTACTGAAATTGCTAATGGGGAGCCAATTAGTGCCAAAGGTTGGGGTGGTATTTGTGTTGCTCACTAATCACTAAAAACAATGAGGAGTCCTTGTGGCACCTTAGATGCTAACAAATTTATTTGGGCATAAGCTTTCGTGGGATCTAACCCACTTCATGAGATGCATGGAGTGGAAAATACAATAAGCAGGTATACATATACAGCATATGAAAGATGGGAATTGCCTTACCAAGTGTGTTTGTGTGTGTAGGGTGGGGGGCTCAGTGCTAACAAAGCCAATTCAATCAGGATGGATGTGGCCCATTCCCAGCAGTTGACAAGAAGGTGTGAGTATCAACAGTGGGAAAATTATTTTTTGTAGTGACCCAGTCCACACTAGTAGAGACCAGTCCACACAAGAGATCCATTTTCTGGACACTACAGTACAAATAAGCAATGGTCACATAAACACCACTCTGTACTGACCGCTATACCTACCTACATGCCTCCAGCTTTCATCCAGAACACATCACGTGATCCATTGTCTACGGCCAAGCCCTCAGATACAAGCACATTTGCTCCAATCCCTCAGACAGAGACAAATACCTACAGGATCTCTATCAGGCATTCTTAAAACTTCACAACCCACCTGGAGAAGTGAAGAAACAGATTGACAGAACCAGAAGGATACCCAGAAGTCACCTAATACAGGCCCAACAAAGAAAGTAATAGCAAGCCACTAGCCGTCACCTACAGCCCCCAACTGAAACCTCTCCAGCACATCATCAAGGATCTACAACCTATCCTGAAGGATGATTCTTCACTCTCACAGACCTTGGGAGACAGGCTAGTCCTCACTTACAGACAGTCCCCCAACCTGAAGCGAATACTCACCAGCAACTACACACCAGACAACAGAAACTCCAAAGCAGGAACCAACCCCTGCAACTAATCCCACCGCCAACTCTATCTGCATATCTATTCAACAGACACCATCATAGGACCCAACCACATCAGCAACACCATCAGGGGCTTGTTCACCTGCACATCTGCCAATGTGATATATGCCATCATGTGCCAGCAATGCCCCTCTGCCATGTACATTGGCCAACCTGGACAGTCTCTACGCAAAAGAATAAATGGACACAAATCAGACATCAAGAATTGTAACATTCAAAAATCAGTAGGAGAGCACTTCAATGGACACTCAATAACAGACTTAAAAGTCACCATTCTTCAATAAGAAACTGCAGAACTGGAATTAATTTGCAAACTTGACACCATCAAATTAGGCCTGAATAAAGACTGGGAGTGGCTGGGTTACAAAAAACAATTTTCCCACTGTTGATATTCAACCTTTCTTGTCAACTGTTGAGAAGGGCCACATCCACCCTAATTGAATTGGCCTCGTTAGCACTGAACCCCCCACTTGGTAAGGCAACTCCTATCTTTTCATGTGCTTTATATTTATATCTGCCTACTGTATTTTCAATCCATGCATCTGATGAAGTGGGTTACATCCCATGAAAACTTATGCCCAAATAAATTTGTTAGTCTCTAATGTGTCACAAGGACTCCTCGTTGTTTTTAGTGATACAGACTAACATGGCTACCACTCTGAAACCTGTCACTAATCACTGTTGTTCATTGAGAAGGGGACTAAGACACCAAATAATCATTTCACATAGGATACCAGTTATGGCTAAAAGCCATCAGATAGTAACAACTTTTGGATAACACATTTCAAAAAGAAAATAATGCTCTTAGAATCAAGAGGACAAATGACTTTGAAGGCATTTACTGTTGACACAACCCGTAAACTTGCACAATAAATTTTGTGTTTCCTGCACAACTATTAGCACATTTGTAGTGGTTGTTTAGATTTCTAATTGTCTAAAACACTCGCAAAAAACTAATGTCCACAGCTGAAAGTTTGATCCTGAAATAAATTTGTCTCCCAAATTTAGCATGTAAAAATAATTATTGTTCCAGTAAATCCTTCCTCCCCTGTATTTTTTACACTTTTCTGTTGGAGTTTTGATCAGATTTCCATTGTCTTTTGAGCCTATTGGGATGAGTGTGCCTGTAGTCACACCACGTTGGTTTCTGTGGTAACCTGGTGAACTCAGGAAGGTCAGGCTGGTCAGCATCTGGTAGTGCAGCTGATTCAGAAGGCAGTGGTCCCTCTATGAGACGACGGATCAGTATGCTATTAAAAGGCACTGTGCTATTGGAAGTACTCTTTCAGGTGCAATTTCAAACAAAGGTTCTTACCCATAGTCCTCTCTAAAGATCTTTCAGCACTTTCTGAGATATCAGCTTGGTTTCCAAACCAAATTTCTACTCTTATGTTATTTCGGTACCTACCAAAAGATCCTTCTATTTCAAGTTAAGGTGACCTTTGCTTTCTGCCCTTAAACTGCCTTTAAGCACTGTGTGCTGTCAAATAGTAGTCGCTTTTTTCAACTAACGTAGCTGCATTTCCATGATGGATGAAGTCCATTCTAGGTACAGTTTGTCCTCTGTATCCACTGAAGTGCTGAAAGGCCTTTGGAATTCTTGTAGATGAAGCTTGCCACACAAATGTAATATATTAGGGAAATTACTGACCCAAAGTAATAGTAGTGGTTATTAATGGAAAAAATTATATTGGCTATTTGTCCCAAAGGCAAGACCCTTCAGCAAAAGGGCAGATGGACATTTAGTTATTCCTCACTTTCTCCTTCCCATTTTTGGCTACTGCTGTCCTTTTCCTCTCTTCTCTAAGATTGCCATCATTTACTGAAAAGAAAATGCAGCTTGGCTGAATGGTAGGGAAGGAATGGGGTTGGGATGAACTAAGCTTCTGTATGTGTTACTCCTCCCAGCCACACCACTGGATGGCATTGAAATCTTTAAAAAAAAAAAAAAGAAATTCTTAATTCTCTGCATAAATATGTACAGTGCAGCTACATTTATGGATACATCTGCCAAAATCAGAGGTGAGTTTTTCACTGCTAGGTAGAGATAAGTGACATTTTTCAGCAAATAATAAATTTGCCCCAAAATGCATTGGCCCATAGTGTCATCCAAAAAATTTGAAATTATTTTTTTAAGTCATAAGGTTTAATTTGGACCATTTTTAAATGAAACATTTTGAAACAATGTTTTATTTAAAAATTGAACAGTATTTTAAACAAAAGGGGTGACATGCCCAAAAACACAACATTTTTTCCGGTTATGTTTCATAATAATTTTGGATCAAAAATACTTATTTTTTTTCATTTTGGCAAGAAAAACTGAAAAAATCAGGTGTTTTGGTTTTAAATTAACTGAATTTTTTTGGGAGGGGGAGATTTTTTGGGGGTTCAGTTCCTGAACCAAAATATCAGCTACTCATTCAACTCTATTGCTAGGTTAAAGTTTTGTATACAATCCATGTTGGTAGGGGTTACCATCTATTGACTGTTCAGTAACCTGTAGTACATTTCTTTGCTAATGCCCAAGGACTGTGGCCCAGATCCCCAAAGGGCGTTGCCTAATTCCCATTAATTTAAATGTGGCTGGTATCCACATCATTAATGATACCTTTGTAATCACTCCTGGCTAGAGATCAAGGAATGATGGACCTGGAGCATTGCTTGTCCATTACTAGTAATGTTTAGAGTGGTGTGTAATGCTTTTGTTTCCAGCAGTAGCTATTCAGCTGTCATCTGTGGTAGCTGCGAATTTACAAAACAAAACACACTCTTCCTTCTGCCTCTCTTAATTATCACATCTAAACCATTACTTTAGGTTTGTGTTTAAATTTGTTACCATTACAATTAAAATGGAATTTTAAAGCTTCAAATAAAATTCAGATGCGACTCAGAACTTCTCAGGTTTCTAGAACATTCACAAGTGCTTGACCTGCACCTATTATTAGTTACCACGCAGCATATGCAGTTTGTTGCCCGCAACAGCTTAACAACATAAATAAAACAAATTCACAGAAATACAGACATTTTACAAGTACAGATCTGATTGGTTTCTAAATGATTCAGTCTTGTTGAGTCTATTCACACTGAAATTCAGGTACTTTCCCTGGAGCAATGAACTACAGTATAATTCATTAGATCAGTGGTTCTCAAACTTCATTGCACCATGACCCCCTTCTGACAACAAAAATTACTACATGAACCCGGGAGGCGGGACTGAAGCCTCAGCCCATATGAGCACTGTCACCTGGGTGTGTGTGTGGGGCGGGGGGTGCAAAGCTCAAGCCTCACTACCCCATGCAGGGCGGGGGGGGTGCAAAGCCCAAGCCCAGGGCTTCAGCCAGGGTCGGCTCTAGCCATTTCGCTGCCCCAAGCATGGTGGCACACTGCGGGGGGCGCTCTGCCGCTCGCCAGTCCCGCGGCTCCAGTGGATCTCCCACAGACGTGGCTGTGGAGGGTCCGCTGGTCCTGCGGCTCCGGTGGACCTCCCGCAGGCGTGCCTGCGGATGCTCCACCGGAGCCGCGGGACCAGCGGAGCCTCCGCAGGGACGCCTGCGGGAGATCCACCGGAGCCACCTGCCGCCCTCCCGGCAACTGGCAGAGCGCCCCCCGTGGCATGAAGCCCCAAGCGCGCGCTTGGCGTGCTGGGGCCTGGAGCCGGCCCTGGCTTCAGCCCCCTGCCTGGGGTTGCAACATGAGCCCCACTGCTGCTCAGGGCTAGGGCTGAAGCCGAAGCCTGAGCCCCGCAGCCCAGGGCCGAAGCCTGGTTCAGCTTCGGCCCCAAGCGGTGAGGCTTGAGGTTTTGCCCCGGGTCCCACAAGTCTAACACCAGCCATGGTGACCCCATTAAACAGGGTCATGACCTACTTGGGGGTCCCGACCCATGGTTTGAGAACACCCACGTTAGATGACAGTTTTGTGTGCTTACCATGTGTTCATTGAGATCACTGTAATTGCACATTATCTGCTGATTTTGATAATATTCTAGTTGTCGTTCTGCCAGATCAACCCTCTGCAATAGATTCTCAATGAAGTGTTGGAGCTTGGCTTTCCCACGGACCTCTTTCTCAGCTGCCTCTTCCAGGAAGTGGTTAAAAGTAACAACCTCTCTGTAAGACAAAAGTGTTTGAAATATAGCAACATCAAAGTATTGGAAAGAATCTTGGCTTTGTAGTAGTTGTAACTGTTGCTAAGAAACAGCAGTGGAAAGGGGATTCTCACCTGTATTGTAGAAATCTCCTACCAAAGCCTTTGTGTTCATTGCCATATGTCTCTTTTTTTTCTGGTTATGTAAATGACAGGAAATAAGAAAAATAGACAGATTTGGAAAATCTATAGGATTAGGAAAACTTCTCCAAGAAATTCTTTGTTTTCCTGCTAGCAGTCCTGGAGGTGCAGGCCATCCCACAAAGGGTAGGAAGGTTGCCCTGCTATGCCACATACCCCTGTGCACTGCTTAAGGGGTGGCACAGCTGCTGTGCTTCCCAGGAACTTACTAAAACACAGTGGCCTCCTGGAGCTTCTTCTGGGCCAGGATGGTGCACAGAATATCCCCTGCTCAGAGCTGTGCCTTAAAATAAAAACATGCAAATATGGGATAGATTTAGTAAAATGTGATTCAGACAACTTCTTTCCTTAAATGGAAATTCCACCTCAGAAGCTCTGGACAAATTCATCTTGTAAGCTCCTTGCCAACAGCATTAAAATCACTCATGTGTTTATTGCATCCAGGGAAGAAACTTGCACGCATACTGAGCAATATGAAAGGCCAACGCATGGTAGATGAGGATCTCCCATAACCTTCATCGCCAAGTGTGGTGGCTGGAGATATTTTGTGAAAGCAACATGTAATACATTCCAAAATTGACACTTCCTTAATGTTTAATTGCAAGCGTGGTGCCCTTTTGCCTGTTTACATACACGTTAGTTTGACACTTAACCATGAAATATGACTAGAAATGAAAAGAAACCTAAAACTTCTCATCCTATCCTGTAAATTAAATTAAAGAAACTATTTTATGATTCCCAAATAGCTTTATTTTAAAACATCAGCTCTTCATTAATCAACAGAGCCACTGTTGGCAGGCCCCTTAAATTGTATTTTGGCTTGATCATTACAAAGGGCATAATAGGGCAGAAAAAGAGTGTTGTGCTCCAGACAAAGTGTGAGCAAAGCTAAGTAAAACAGCCCGAGGCATAATCCCTCTACGCTGCCATGGTAAGGAAAGGGAAAGGGTGAAGAGTGAGCTGGTTAAGTGCAATTCTGAGCATGTCAGATTTGCCCCTGATCACAAGTGCTAGATAAACTGAGGTTACTGGTATGCAAATACAACCATGTTTTAGTTTCATTCAAAACACAGAATATGGGGGGCGGGGGGAGGGGGGAAGAGAAATCAGTGTTTAGTAAATTAAAAAAGGACAAAACTGGCCAGGGAAAAATGTAGTCTGAGATGAGAGCACTATAAACAGTGGCTAAAAAGAAAAACATTATTGTAGTGATGACCTTCTAAAGCCCTGTTTCTTCATCAGCACTCAGAAGTTTCTCTTCACATTTCATCTAAATTTATCTAAAAAACTGTTTTAATACCACAGTTGTATGTGGATAATAATAGTGTCCTTACAGTTTTTCTGCCCAACAAACCATGAACTGAATCTGTCTCATGAGCAGTTTCAGGCACAAGCAAACGACTGTGGAATCTTTACATGCAGAATTTGATTTACCTCTGGATTTTGCTGTAAACAATACCAGAATGCACTAAAAAACCTCTCTAATCTAGCAGAAGTGGAAGGTCCTCCAAGAATGGTTGTCTAAAGCCGCACACAAAGGCTTTGTCTTTCATCCCAGCTCCTTTTAGGGTATTTACTTACACATAGCCCAGATTTTGCTAGTTACAAGCAAGAATGAGATAATGGGAACCTTATTTCTTGAACGGTCTACTGGGTAATACCAGCTTTATGGCTATACATAGCTTCTGTCACTATCAGCTTGCTCCAGAATAACATGAGGTTTTCTACAAACAGGTAAAAGGCACAGATCAGAGTTTAGACGAATGCTAACACTAAAACCAAGATGAATTTTAGCGCTTGACTCTCCTCTCACTAACTCACTTACATCATTGTAACTCCTTTGACTTCCATAAAATTACTCTGGATTAATACCAATGCAAGAGCAAACAGAGCCCCTTGCAATCTTACACTTATACAGGGACTTTTGATTTGCTGTCCAGGTGTGTCAGACAAAATGTTTTACTTGGTTTACAAAAAAAAAAAAATCTGTCTTACAATGTTACTCTTCCCAGAAATGATCTAATGAATGTCTGCCCACATGTTATTGCATAGATTACAGGATGCAATGTTTTGCAACAAACTTTACGAAAATAATAATGAATTTGCATTAACAAACAAAGCACCTTGTCATTTCCTACGTGCCCTACTGTTTAGTAGGGGACAGGAAACTCAGACATGGAAACTTGCAGTTTGTTATACTGTAGGCCTGAGATTTAACTCACCCCATACTAAACCAACCTTGGGTGAAACTCCGGGATTTCACCATTAAAATTAAAGGGGGAAAATGCTCCACTGCTGCTAAGATGCCCCCACCTCAGGAATGCCCCTAACAAGAGTTATAACACCAAGGGTTGTAAAGTAGAGATACTAAGGTGCTGGGAAGTTTAGGGAGGAAACAGAAAGAAGTGGTAAAATAGATACGATAAGCTCTGACCAGTGAATTTATGCTAACCATCTGCACAGACAAAGAAGGTCATAAGTTACAATTTGGCATGAGAGAAAAAATACAAAAAGAGTTGAGCAGGGAGGAGAAAACATAGATGACAGTGTGTGATTGGTTAAATTTGGTTACCTAGGGGTGCTGAATAATGTGATAGGTTTAGTAAAGTTAAAGGAGGTAGCTAGTTTTACCTATATAATGTAACCAAAACAACAAAAAAGCTCTTTGGGAACCATCTCTGGACTGGAATTTAACATCAAGCTGCTAGAACGCTAACCCCTCTGCATGACCATGATGTGCAGAGGCATCACCGGAACCTCGGATGAGAGGATCCTGACTAGCCATCAGGTGAATTTTATCTGTATATTGGGAGTGGTGAGCATAAGAGATTTGCTTGATATGTGTAGTCTGTGTGTTGCTAATGAATAGATGTTTAGAGCACAGCTGTGTAATGCTGTCTCACTGGGAAAAGGTCCCATTAAGCCCCAAGCTCCGAGGAAAAGGGCAGGTACTTAAATTGACCAGGTTTCTTCCTGAGCCCCAGGGGTAAGGATAGGTGCCTTACACCTCGAGCTCTTGCAAGGGAAAAGGTGTGGGGGGCCTAAAGTGATTGGGTCACACCTTGAGCATATATAGGGTATCGGTGGGCTGCCCTGGATTTCTTTGTGGGGAACAATCCATTACTCTTTGCTGAGGAGAGAAGCAGATAGTTGGTTTCCCGTCCCCCAGAAACAGCAGGAGGATCAGCTACTGAACCAGTCAATTTAGAACAATGAGAAGCTACTACTTTCTGAAGTACATCGTCATCCTGGTGGGATTCAATGTGACAGCATGTCAAGGGTTGAATAATTGGCAGTTGCTGTAAGATGAGCTGGATAATTTAATGAATACTAATGATATTTGTACCTATTCCAGGAAAGATCATTAAAAGGAAACATAATCTCCTTTTCTAGGGTGTGAATGGATCACCTGCAGAAGGCAGAAAGTAATTTCCCCTTCCTTCACATCCATAGTTGGCTAGATATATTATGTAAGGGACTGATTTTCTTTGGAAGATTGAGATCACTGTCAAAGGCAGGACACCAAGGTAGATGGTCTGATTGAGGATGGTAAATCCTCTGCTTTTTAGTGTAGATTCATCCAAGCAGTTTATTAATGTGCCTTTAATGACTGTACAATCAACTAATTTTTTACCTACAGAAGTGAGCCTCCCCCCTCTATAAATTCCAGGGTAGGTTTTACTCTCTTTTTAAAGATAGGCACCACAGTAGCAATTCTCTGATCCTCAGGCACTGCTCCTGTTCTGTTCAGGTACATTACATACTTGCTAGTAGCTCTGCTATCTTATAATTATTATATTTTTGTACTTCCTTTAAAAACAACATCAAGCCCTGAGGATCTGCTGCTATTAGGTTTCTTTAGTTGTTCCAACCCTCTTCCTTAGAGACATCTTTCTCTCTGCCATTGCTATGCCTTGATTACCTAGGCGTTGTTCACTGGGGAATTTTTTCCCACATCATCCATACTAGAGAAGACTGATTCAACAAACTATTTAACTTTACCACAGCTATATTGTCTTTTTAATTGCCTCCTTCACTCCAGGCAGTTTTCATGGTCTTACTCACAGGCATATATATATGACCTTCTTGCTTCAGATCTATTTTTTTATATATATATGTGTGTGTGTGTATATATGTGTGTGTGTGTGTATATATATATATATATGTATATTATAGCTATGTGCTCTTTATTTTTTCTCTCTTTAGTTCCCATTCACACCTTGCCTATGTTAGCTAATTTGGATTTTGTTAATATTACTTACACTGAATTTCCCCATTTTGCTATTTTTCATTTCTTTGCTTCACAGAAAAACTGACACTCACTATGGTATGGTCAGATGCTGCTCCTAATGAAGTCAGTGGCATCCTCCCCATTTTGGGGCCCTCTGTTTAGAGAGACAGAATGGAGAATACACACAATATACCAAGGCAAGACAGTTGGGACCAATGTCCTCACAAACTAGCCTCTTCAGCAGACTCAGGGTGAAGTGGGAAACATTTGATAAGGGCTGCCTCAAAGCTGGGGCACTGTACCTTCAAAAGAGAACTCCTTTAGGTCATCCTAGCTATACTACACCCTGTGTACTCCCCTAATATTTCTAAACAGACTCTCTAGGGTTATTAAACCCACCTGAACCCCATCATTGTCAACATTAACCCCTTCCTCACCTCCCCCAAATGTAATCTGTTGGCTCTCCTTTCCATAGTCATTCAGCCTGAGGATTTCTACCTTTTGTTTCTTCAAAAATACTTCATTTTATCTGCTATCACTTAAAATAATGCCTTAAAATATATAGAGCATAAGATCCTGAGCCCTGCTTGGACACCTTCCAAACAGTGATGGCTTTATTCAGTGGAGCTCAGAATCTCTATGGACTTATTCACAGAGGCTGGTCCCTCCAAACCAGCATAAGGCCTGGTAAGCAAGGAGTCACAAAACATAGACAGGAATAGGTGAGATTCACTCTTCTGACTTTGTTTAGCCTATGGATTTCACGCTGGTCCTGCAAGATTATTTGAACCAACACTTTGGTTTCTTGTTTCCTTGAGCCCTCTTGGTGTTAAGATTGTGGACATTTGTAGATATCTTGAGTATCTAAAATATTTTCAATTTGTAAGTAATTATATGCTTTTATAGAGACAGAGGTAGGGTTTGGGTGTAACTCTAAGGGTGAAGATATTTCTCATTACTTAAACTACGCACAGGAAGGGATAATAGATTCTGTCAGCCATCTGGATTGAATCTTCCAACAGATTCTGAGACTATGGTGTATTATTTACAGTCAATTGCAATAGTGTCCTCTCCTCCAGTAAACTCTTTAAATGGAGAAAAATACTAAGATAGCTACTAAGATTTGGAGTCAAAACCGTAACTAATTACAGTTAATTAATTAACAATTTTGTCCAAACTTCCCCTCTCAAGCTGTTAAGACATGGAATGCTGATAATTTATTATACAGCAAGCTTTATTTTTTAGTTCTTTTGTTGGTAAAGTACCACATAAATATTAAGGCCTGGTTAGAAATTAAGGTTGCTGTCTTGATGGTATTTCATCAGTCCAGTAAGTATTATCACCTTAAGGCTGGTTGGCCCTACTAATTATTATACTTACAGGCAATGCAAAGACTATTTGTCTTTGCTGAAAATAATCAGAAGCACATTTCACTGTGTACTTTAAAAAAGCATGCGTTGCGCTGGTCTCTGTCCGATTGTGAGTAGTTATTTGCATCAGTAGTTCCCATTGACTCACCAGGGTGAGTCAGAAGGGTCTCAATTTGGCCCTAAGGTGTCACCCATTCATAAAAAAACCTCTTCTATGACCCTAAATGATTGATTGGTGATCGATTGGCGATCCCTCGATTCAAGGATGATCTCTACCATGGATTTACATATGGATCCTGAGATGACTCGGGAGTCCGACCCTGGAACTGCAAATCTGCCTGCAGTAGATACAGACACTTTGTGACAGGTCAGCACCCTGCTGGGAGAAAGTTTTATTTCTTTTTCCTTCCTCCTCTCTCTCTTTTCAGCTTCGAGGGCAAAGCGCTTCTCCTTGAAGTGGGCCACAGCCTCATGAAGATATGGTGCCATTGGGGTCGGTTGGTAGCTTGCTCTTCCCAGCTTGCGTGTGCTGAGAGTAGAGGACTAGTTTTGGGGGCTAAGAGTCTGGCATCTGCACGTAATGTCCAGCCCAGCGTAGTTGGTGCATGAGGATCATTGCTAGAATGCTGGTGACATTTGCTTAAGCAAGGATGCTGGTGCTAATGCAGTGATTTTGCCACTCGACATGAAGGATCTTCTAGAGGCCTTGTTTGTGGTGCCTCTCCAGGCTCTTGAGGTGCTGTCGATAAGTCACCCAGGTTTCGCATCCATAGAGGAGTGTAGGAACAACAATTGTCTTATAAACCTGGATCTTGGTATCCTGCCGTAGGTCACGGTCCGTGAAAATGCGTGGGAGCGATTTTCCAAAGGAAGCACTTGCACACTGGATCCTGTGCTGGATCTCACTGTCGATTTTTGCGTTTTGAGAAAGTTTGCTACTGAGCTAGCAAAAGTGCTCAACTGTCTCCAAAGTCTGACCCTCAACGGCAGGATTTGTGGTGGGTCATGTGCAAGGCCTGAAGCAGGTTGATAGAGCACTTTAGTCTTCTCAATATTGAGTGAGAGTCCTAGGCTTTGGTAAGCTTGTGCATGAAAATCCAGTATGGACTGAAGGTCATTCTCAGTGTGCGCAAGGATGACAATCATCAGCATACTGAATATCAGTAATGGACCCCCTGAAGACTTCAGACGTCGAGCGGAGATGTCAAAGATTAAAGAGCTGTCCATCCATTCTATATTGAATGTCAGCTCCACTGGAGAGTTGGTGAGCTTTAACAAGGACCAAAATGACTGCTAAGTAGATGGAAAACAGGGCTGGGTCAACAACGCGTCTTTGCTTAACCTCAGTTTTGATAACAAAAGGTTCCATCTCAAGGCCATTACAGAGAACTGTGGCAGTCATCTGATTATGGAGAAGCCTTAGGACCTTAAGAAATTTTGGAGGGCAGCGAGATCTGGCCAGCACCTTCCACAGGACTTTGCAATTGACAGAGTCAAAGGCCTTTGTCAAATTGATGAAAGCCATGTACAGGTCCTGATTTTGCTCCCAAGATTTTTCCTAGATTTGGCAGGTAACAAAGATCAAATCAGTTGTCCCATGGGATGATCTAAAACCGCACTGAGATTTGGCCAATATTTCCTCAACAAAGGGAAGTAATCGGTTTAAGAGGATACGGGCAAAAATTTTCCCTCCTGTAGATAGCAAGGCAGTGCCTTGATAGTTTCCACATCCTAAGGGGCCCTAAATGTACACCAATGATAAGCATTAACTAACTAAAGGAAATTTTTCAAAGGAAAGGTAGGCACCCAACTGCCATTGACTTTCAATGTGTGCCCAACTCCCCCTTCAAGTTTCTGTGAAATTTTGACACAAATGGCTCGAGTTGAAGACCTCCAGTATTCTGAATCCCCTTTCTGTTCTCTGTGCAAGTGGATGTGACCATGACTCTGCTCCTTCCCTTTGCCCTCCGGGCATCCCAAGAGGTGCACAGAAGGAATAGGATATGTACTCCAGAAAGCCACTGACCACAGCTGTGTCAGTTTGCTACTTAGGGGCATAAGGGAACAGCTCTGTGAACTGCCGTGGAAAAACAAGTCACAATCTGGCTCCGCGGCCTACTCTTCATGGGAAAGTTGATTAGCATACCTCTGGTGGAATAAGCTGTTTCACGATAGCTCCCTATGTGGACACACTCTTCCAGAGTTAAAGTGACTTTTATTCCAGAATAATGACTCTACATTGAGAGTAAGAAACTAACAATATGCAAGGTAGGTGATAGAGGTAAGCCAATGGAAGTTTTGTCTAAGTACTGAAAGTTTGGCCTTTAAGTGTACTTATATCTTGCTCTTATACTAAAGCCAGAGAACACAGGAAGACAAATAGACAAAACAAAAAGAAAATGCCTGTAGAAATTCCAGATTTTGGATTAAAATCAGCACTTTTTTTTCTGTAAAGGGAGAGTTCCTCCCAATTACTTATTGTCCTTAGTCATAACAATGATCAAGTCAGAGAGAACTACTTAGGCCCAGGTCTCTAATCTTTTAAATATTTCTCACATACAAAAATTTAGGGGTGCACAAATGTCCCCTGGCCTTGCACGCTTACTCTGTTTAGGTTTATTAAAATCAACCCCCTTTTGCTTGATTTTTTTTTCCTCACCATACCAATAAATACCCTTATTTTCCAGAAACAAGCCTCTAGATGCCCTCTTGAACTCATAATTGCTCTTAGCTGCAGTGATCTAACTGGTAGTTTAAAATGTATTCCCATTGTGTAGGTTTCCGTGGCATTCTGAAGCTCTCAGTATTCACACTGACTCTCGCTCTCCTTCATCAAATATTGAGTATTTCCTTTCTGCCCACATTTTCCAATTAACTCTGAAATTTGCTCAAGGGCTCCACTCACAGCTTAATCCCACAACCTTTACTCATCTGCGTGGTCTCAGTCATGGGTCTGATTGAGGTGGCTCAGTGACCTGAGTTATCTTTGTTGACTGTATCTAGTGTTCTAGAGCATTAAACTTTCTTTTGCAAAACAGAAACAGAAATCTCTGGCCTTTCTTCTCTGAGTGATATCCCTGGGGGTGTTGCACTTCAGGTGTCTGCCTGAGGGCTCATATACACACACCAGTTGTGCCACTTTAAGTATATTGGTATAGATAAGCAGTCCAGCCCCCCTAATCTAGACACAGTTATATCAGTACAAGGATGCTTTATACTGATATGGTTATTCCAGTACGGCAGTGGCACCAATTTAAATATATCTGGGGGTGGGGTGGGGGAGAGCAAATTCCAGTCCTTGCCCCTTAGGGTTGCTAGCCGTCCAGGATTCTCCTGGAGTCTCCAGGAATTAAAGATTAATCTTTAATTAAAGATTGTCATGTGATGAAACCTCCAGGAATACATCCAACCAAAATTGGCATCCCTACTGTCCGTCCCCAGCAAGGACCATGTTCTGGTTCCTGCTTTCCCCTCACCCACTGCAGGGCCCCTAGGTTTCCTAGGCTGAGGAGCCTCCCCTCACTCTTACTCACATGAGCATGGGCAGGTGCTGTCAGGAGTCAGGTTCTTGGTGGACTCCCATTCACTGTGCCATACAGGAACAGATGCCCAGTGTGACAGGTCACAATACCATTTGTCTGGCTGCTCCTCTCCCTGGACAGGGAGCGGCCAGGCTAAAGTTCAGTGCTGTTGCAATCCCGTGTGCCAGGTTGCAATCCCACCACTGAGACTTGTCTGAGTCAAATTTCATCACGACCACACAGTTGAGTGATGCTCCGGCAGCAGCTGCTACTGAGTTAATACAGGACTGCTGTTAAGAATTGGTCAGGCCATGTGCGCTATAGTTCTGCGGCCTATGGCACTTTAAGCAAGTGCAAAGCCTTGAGGTGTGTGTGTGTGTGGGGGGGGGGGGTGGCATTCACTACCAAACCTCTAAACTTAATAGTTATACCAGCACAATATCTGTGTGTAGACCAGGTCTGAATCTGCCAGCAGCCTAAAAGAATATTTCTGAGAGATGTAAACTGCTCCCATGGAGCCCAGTGGGATGTTAACTCTGAGGCTTAACCATGTCGTCATTTAAAGTATCAGAGGGGTAGCCGTGTTAGTCTGAATCTGTGAAAAGTGACAGAGTCCTGTGGCACCTTCTAGACTAACAGACATATTGGAGCATAAGCTTTCATGAGTGAATACCCACTTTGTCAGAATGTTGACATGCATTTGATGAAGTGGGTATTCACCCTCAAAAGCTTATGCTCCAATACGTCTTAGTCTAGAAGGTGCCACGGGACTCTTTGTCGCTTGTCATTTAAAGTGTGTCTGTTGATCGAAGCATTCACACAAAAGGGAAAAGTGTGATCTTATCACAAAGATTTGCACAATCTACTTAATGCATCTCACTTTGACTACACAGCTGGGGAGAGCTTTGGAGAGTACCACCACTTATCTTTTTTCCCTTTCTGACCACTGCTCTGATTGCCGTTAGAAAGACTTCTCATGTAATTGAAAGAATGCAAAATGCTGGCCTCACTGAAGTCCCTGGCAATAACAGCTTTGAATTCAGTGGGAGCTGGATCCCGGCCCACATGAAAAAGCGCTGCAGGATTAGATCTATTATTTTGGAAACTTACGTCTGTTTAAAATCACTGTCCTATCTACTAGTGTTTCTCATAGTTCTTTTTGGTAACTAATGAACCAGTTTAGAAGCATCTCATTTTAAAGAACATGCATTTTACTATAAATAAGTTGTTGCGAACTGTCTGAAAAGGTTTCTGAGAATGCTAAATACTGTAAGTAGTTCATCCATAAATAATGTTACAAACATTGCTACATTTTTAATGGGTGCATCATGAAGATATTTTTAGATGGACTAGGCTTGCCAAATGAGTCTGGAATCTGCTTGGGGTTCCAGTGATACACAAAATTCTGTTTTTATAGATCTACTTCTCCTCCCCCCAAAACCCCTTCCCAGGTTTTTCTAGAAGTGTGCTCTTGAGCATATGCTTGCAGCCATGCCTGGCTGCTCCTTAGAGAAGAAACTCCTTTTACCACTTCCTCATGCTGCATCCATACAACACAGGGCAGGTGTTGGCCCTCTGCTAGAGCCAGATCGTGATACCCTTACTCACTGAAACTATCTTCTTCTGTGAGTAGCAGCACTTTGATAGGACTGCTTAGAGTAAGCTACTAGTCTGAGTGACCAGGGCACCACAATCTGGCCCTTTTTAAAAATGATATGCAGCATGCATGTCAATTCATTTATTAAGTCAAAGTTTAGTCTCAGTGACACCTGTGCCACTCCACTGAAGTCAGGGGAATTACACTCGCATAACAGAGAGTAAAATTTGGTGTAGTGCTGCCTAAGCTGCAATTGCACTGTGTAATGGTGACCTAGGGGTTCTTGTGACATGAAACTCATAGTAAGATTTTGGTGGCAACTGCAAATAGATAATGCCAGTGTGGTGGCGGTTACTACTCTGGAAATAAAATAGAAGCAAAAGAACACCAGACACACCGCCTATATGCCCTCATGTTCAGTTAACAATAGTACCCATGATAGAGTAGATTTATATATATAAACTAATATTGCACATGTTCTCCAAGCACATGCAAAGCCATCAACACTGTGCTTCTGTTGCCCTCCACTTACTCTTCTTTCCTGTGAAGTTCTTCTTCAGACTCTGTAAGACGTTGCTTCAGTACAGCAATCATCTCAACTGCAACATCCACCTGTCTGTTCAGGTCCCTCTCTCGCCTCTGAACTTCCTGTTTCTTCTGAGACAGCTGCGCAAAAGCCGCCCGAACTTTCAACAGCTCAGCAGTTTTTTGGGCCAGCTCTTTGGTAAGCTTGTCAATTCTCTTCTCTATTGTTTTATCTACAGCTTCTACCATCTTATTAAACTTTTCTCGTACGTGTGCCTCAAAAGAGGCTTTGGAGTCTGTTGTTGGAACCCCAGGTTTAGAAATCTGCTCATCTGTGAAGTCAGCTGACCCGTAATTTGTCACAAAAGAGACAGGCCTTTCAGCTTCCACCTCCTGTGGTTTTCTGTTCTTTGGGTTCTCATGTGATGTGTCACAAAAATGTATGTAGGATGGTTTTTGTTTTATTGCATTGCTGGTGTTCCCCAGTTTTCCTTGAGTCACGGTCTCTGAGGAAGAGAGCAAGTCTGCATCTTTGAGGGAAGAAAATAGGTTGCATTTTGTCAGAAGGCTTCTTTCTTCGTACCTATGATTATACTCCAGATGTGCCCTCAGAGAAGAGAGGCTTCTGAATCTAGTGTGGTCACCACATCGTGGGCAACGAAATGGCATGCAGATACTGACATTTTCAAATGACTCCTGCCAGGGGTGTCTGCTTTCTTCAAAAGTGTTCTGTTGCATTACTCTCTGAATCCTGGAAGGAAAGAAAAGACCAACTAATTTTCAGGTTTGTTCAGAAAGATGCTCTTATTGCATACTGAGGAAAGTGGTGCATATTTTGCTAATACAAACCAAGAAGTAAGAATAAACTTTCAGACTGATTTTTTTTTCAAACCGGTTCCTGGGAAAGTAAATTCAACCATCTCATTCGAATGGCAGCACATCACACAGCAGAATAAAGTCAATAAATTAATTTGTAACTTTTTTTTAGCTGCCTCAAAGCCCTCATTAGGCTCTCATTTAAGCTGAAACATCATGATATTGAGAGCAACTGACCCTGAAGTACTTGTTTAACAGTCAGACTACATATATGTGAAAAGCTAGCCTGTTGTACGATGTTAGTCTGTAGTGTAGCATGCTCAGAAAGTAAATAGCTTACTATGCTTTTTCATACATTCATTATTATTCCTTACTCACAGATAAAGGCCAATAACAAGGTTTCTGTATTCATTATGTTGACTAGTAAGCAATAAGACCTGATAACTGTTTCCATCAATATGACAAATCTAAAATTGTACTTGTGCATATATATGCATATAGGTGTGCATGCAGCTAGGTGACGGTACTGGCGGTGAAATGAACTCAGCAGATGGGGACAAATGGGGGCTGGGTAGCTTACACACAGAAAAGCTGAAGGAGGGTGGCAGAGGATGCAAGGGGAGGACTTCAAGCAGAAGGGCGTAAGGAGAGGCTACTTACATGCAAAGGAGGGGGCCTGTGCAGTGTGCATGCAGAGGGCACAAAGATGTTTAAGGTACAGTAGATTAAATAAGACAAGGTCACTATTTCTGCATGGGCTGGGGAAGATTAGGTAGAGCTCCAACCTCACTCTACTGCATGTGTGTGTGTGTGTGTGTGTGTGTGTCAGGCGACCCATCTCCTCCAGTGTTTACGGTGCCTGATGCTGTCTCCTTGGATTCCCTAGACCCAGTTCTCCGAGGGCTCTGAGCTCAGTCCAGTTCCCTCAGGCACACCCCTAAAGCCCATTCCTCCCTGCACTGACAAACACATGCACTGATTGCAGCAAGCACATCTTTTCTCTTTCTCCCTCCGCCTCCAGGCTCTGTGGTGCAGAGAACAGCACTTACCTGACTTGTTGCTGCTGGTGGTGGTGGTGGTGGTGCTGAAGCTGCAGGGAAAGCAGTTTTCAGCAGAGCCGTAAATCACGCTGAGCCCAGCACAGTCACACTTATTCACACACCCCCTCTCTCATTGATTCACACCAACACATAGAGCTGAGCAGTGAGCGGGGAGGAGCATCTGGAGGAAGGAGGGGGCTGGGCTAAAGCTGAGAGCTCAGGCACAGCACAAAGCAAAATCCACTTCAGGCCAGCATAGAAGGACCAGAAAAACAGCCTGCATAAAGGGAACTGGAAACAGAGAAGATGAGAGAAGGAAAAGAGGGAGAGCAAGACAAATCAGCCTCTAAATCTATACACGTCATCTGATCATTTAATATAGAAGCAAACAAGTGCAAACTAGACACAATTTAAAGACAAGTAATGATAGGGAGGAGAGAACGAAGCGTTTTGCAAGGCAAGAACAATACTGAGCCATTAGGACATATTGGATTAAATCCTGGTCCTGCTGCTGTTGATGGGACTTTTGCCATTGTAGATCCATCTTACTGTCACTGACGTGTTGATTATATGGCAGCGTAAGTTGATGTAAGTGTAGTAGAGTTTGCAAGTTTGTATTTTGAATTATAGTAAGGGTATGTCTGTGCTACAAGCACTCCAGCGGCACAGCGGCAGCACTGCAGTAAGTGTAATGTAGCCACTTGCTAGAGAAGGGGTTTTCTCCCCACTACAGTAACTCCACCTTCTCAAGAGTTGGTAGCTAGTTTGAGGGAAGAATTCTCCCATTGACCTAGCTACATGTACAGTGGGAGGGAGGGTAGGCTGACCTCACTATATTGCACAGGATGTGACAGAGGTAGGGGCTTTTATAGTGATGAAGGCCCCAATCCATGCAGGTAGACACCTATTTGTTTGGCTGCCATTTGCAGGAATGGGGTATGGCTACATTAGAGAGTTTAGTGCGTTACTGTAAGCTCTCTAATGTAGCTGCTCTAAACTGATAGGAGAGCTTTCTCCTATCAGCTTTCTTTCAGCCCCCGTAAGTGGCGATAACTACATAACCCCCTGAGCAACATAATTTATGCCAACATAAGCGGTAGTGCAGACATAGCCTAACGGATTCCACTGAAGGAGGTGATTGTATTATTTGTACCTTATAGATCTCCTTTAGCTCCTCCAGTCCTTTCTTTTCTTTTTCTAAATTGTGGATCATGATCTTTAAGTCCTTTATTTGCTGATTCAAACTCCAGTTCTCAATATTAAGCCTTGTAACAACATTGCTTTTTGCTTGTGCTTTTTGCATTTCTTACCCAGCACTATCTGTTGTCTGTCCCACTCTCCCCCAAATACATGTGTAGGGAGTCCACAGGGGCCTCCTTTGGATTCAACACAACCCTCCAATGCCCTGTAAACATCTTAAAATTTGAACATTTCTAATGACATTGCTAAGCTGCTGGGTTGTGAACCTTGACAGAAAAGCTACACATATAATAATCTACACATTAACTGTTCCAGATGAATGGATCCTGGTCGATTCACAGCACCACTGATGGTGGGATGACCTCTGAGACTGCTTTCCACTCAGCTTCCCAGTAAATCAGTTCTAGCTTTCATCACTCGGGTATCTTTATTCATTATACAGCAGTGCTCTGCTGATTAGATTCAAATGCAGGGAAAATGCAGGGTACGTTACATCTCCAAAGTTACACAGTAACCCTATCCCTTTATATACATTACATATCTCATTGCATTCACTATACATTACATACTTTTTGGATTGGATTGGTTACTTCACAGGAACCAATCCCTGTGCAGTGTGTGCTGTCCATGCACTGCCCATACTTCAACTTCCTCTTTACCTGATGTCTACATTCCTAACTTATTATGTCCCTCGTTATCTAGCTCATAGTAAATAGTTCCCTGGGTGTTCTCCCTCTTCTCTTAGTTGGCTCAGACATTATCTTTTTAGCCTACTGACATATTTACTTATCTTATTTAGCACATTCTGTTTTCAACCTGATGATTCATTTATATCCCTAATTCTATCTTCCAAAAGATGAGGCTTCCCTCCATGTCTTAATTACTCATGTCGGGCCAGGCCTCAGCTACAATAATAGATTAGACATTGATCCTTTGACTAGAAAATGAGATTTTTAATCATTTTATAATCTTGACCATTGGACATATTTTTGCAAATTTTGGGAGACTATATTAAGGCTGAATATGAAGTGTAAGTCTCTTGGAATGACAGTGAAGTATCTTTGTTCTAAAATGTAGTGTTTGAGATAGAGGCGGCCTTAGGCTAGCTGCCAGCAACTGGCATCCTAGGCAAACCATGCAATCAGTGCCCCCCACCCCCAAACCCCAAGGGCAGATCTAGGCTGAGGTTTTTAGTAAACAGGAAACATTTTGCTCCCTTTTCCTTTTAATGTTTTTAAGCTTTTTTTTGTTTGTTTTTAACAGAAGCTTAATTATTCGGTTTGTCTGCCCATCTGTCTGTCTAACCAATGTTTCTGAGATCAGATGAAATAAGACACGAAATATTCAGAATAGATTTGTACACAACAGCTAGATGATATTTCAGTCCGATTTAAAAAAAAATGCATTAAAAATATTAATTATAATTTTTATTATTACAAATCCAAAATTATCCGTGATGCTATCCTGTTTAAGTGCCATTACCACCACATCCCATATAGAAAGACATAAGAAAACTCTTCATCGAACTTTAACCTGTTGTGATACAGCATGGCCAGAGGGCAGCAGGAGAAAGTTAGAAGGGAGCCTTATTCCCTGTAAGGGGAAGAAAGTTTGCTATAGATTAATTAGAGCACCTGAAGCCAGTCGCATGACAAAAACCCCTGCTTCAATCAGATAGTGTGGGAGTTGGAGCAGAGAACTGTTTGAAGGAGTT
Organism: Chelonoidis abingdonii; assembly: GCF_003597395.2. NCBI lineage: Eukaryota > Metazoa > Chordata > Testudines > Testudinidae > Chelonoidis > Chelonoidis abingdonii. The sequence goes on along the minus strand of NC_133783.1, from coordinate 18,313,886 downwards.
GGAGCAGAGAGGAATTGGTGCTGGAGCAGAGAACAGTTTGAAGGGAAGCAGAGGACAGTTTGGAGAAGTGCTGCGGTGAGCTAAGAAGTCCAAGACCCTAGGTAAAGGGGCACCTGACTTGTACAGAGGGAGAGCAGGAACTCCCCCACAAGCTGAAGGGCAGGAGAGGGAAGTAGCCCAGGGGAAGGAAGTGTCAGTTCAAGTGGTTTACTACTATCCTCAGGGCTCCTGGGCTGGGACCTGGAGTAGAGGGCAGGCCCAGGTCCCTCCCTCTCCACTCCCCTCGTCTAGGACACCAGCGATGCAGTTAACATTCCACTGCAGGGGCAAGAAATGGTGCCTTGAACCCTCTCCAAAGAAAAGAAAGCGTGAGACCCACCAAAATAGTGCTGGCAATTTGCCACACTGTATTTACAAAACACTCCAAATAAAAAATATGCTGTGCTCTTAAAACATGACTTTTCTTGCTTTAAGTTTTGAAAATTCAGTCTCTAGTTCTTTTAGATCTAGTTTTCCAGCTATTTCATGCTCTATTGACATTGTGGCAAGTCCAACAAGTTTCTCTTGCACCATTGTTAAACGCAGATATGTTTTTATCAATTTTAACTTTGAGAAGCTACGTTCCCCATTAGCTATGGAAACTGGCAAAGTTAAAAGAATGTGTAGAGCTATAAAAATGTTTGGAAAACTGTCTAAGTTTATTTTCACAAACAAACTTCAGTACTTCTTCAGGAGTGGAATGTTTCTTAAGTTGTCTTGAAAAAGCCTGAAGCTCACTACACAAATCTGTAGCATCGATGTCTTTTGAATTTTCATGAGTCAATGCCGACTCCAGTTTTATACAAAATTCTCTTATCTGTTTTGCTGTTTTCTTTTGCAAGCTATGGATATCATATAGAAAGCCAAATACTGACTCTGTTTGCTGCATCTGTTGAAATCTTTCGTCAACTGAGTGAATAGCAGTATCAAGGACTGTGAAGTAAAAATTCACTTTGAACCTAGGTTTTGGGTTCTGAATGGGTGTGTCTTGTACTTCATATGAAAACTGCTGTTTCTTTTCCCAAATGCAAACTGGCTCTGGTTCAAATTCTACTGGAAAATCTATTTCTTCAGGAAGCTTGAGAAAATCTATCAGTGTTCTTTCGAACCCTTCATCTCTTCTGAATTCCTCCAGAATATTTTTAGTTTGCTGCAGTTTTTTAATAGCAGAATGTATGTTCACGTTCTTTCTCTGAAGCTGCTTACTAGTGAGGCTAATCTCAAAAAGAATAGGATACCACAAAATGAGTAAAGTCACAAATCTGAACTTGGAAAGACCATTTGCAGGAGTTTCTGCACTGAATGTGCTGTATTGCCAGATGATCCAGTAATGGTAAGATCATCAGAAATTTCAATTAGGGCTTCACAAATGTTTCCAAGTTCATAGCGAAGAGGCTTCAAAGCATCAATGCGACTCTCCAATCTTGTCTGACTAAGTGGTTTCACAGTTAGAGAATTCATATGGTGAGTCAGAATCTCCCAACGGCGTGTTGAGCCTGAGAAAAAAACACAAACACGTTGCACAAGGTCAAAGAAACTGCTTGCCTCCAAACAGCATTTAGCAGCATCATTGACAACCAAATTCAGAGAATGTGCCCTGCAAGGAACAAAAAAGGCTGATTTCCATCATTCTCCTCTGCACACCATTGGCTTTACCCTTCATATTACTCCCATTATCATAGCGTTGGCCACATAAGTTTTCAACAGATAATGACATTGTTTCAAGCTCTTGAAGAATAGCTTCAGTCATAAATGCTCAAGTCGTCTCCTTCAGGGGTATGAAACCCAAAAAATGTTCCTTTATGAGCACTTCAACATTATCTTCATCTGCAGACTTTTCCATATTCACAAAGGGAATGATCATCGTCGTTTGTTCAACATGACTCACATCTGGCGTAGAGTCCAGTATTATTGAAAAGTATTTTGTAGAACGGGCAGCTTCTACAATTTTCTTTTTAATATAATATGCTAGGATTTGAATCAGTTCATTCTGCATATTTTTTCCTAAGTAATGAGGAATGTAATGTGTTTCATGATCAGTTATTTTACGTAGATTCTCCTTCATGACTGGATCAAACAAAGCTAGGTATTCAACAAATTTTTAAAAGTGTCTATTACCTGGAGTGTATAATTTTTCATTTCTATCACGGCCACAGAATGCTAAATTTTGCCCACTGAGAACTCACACTAAAGCAATCAGATGCTGTAATATTTGTTGCCAATATTTTTTTTCCTTGATCGCATGTAAACTTCCTTCATTATTTAGTTTTTCCTTTTTTTCAATCGTAATTCAAGTTTTCCAATTTTGAAAACATTCCAAATGTTCTGTACTTTTTTCATGTGAAGAGAAAATTGAAGATATGTTTTTCCAGTCATTTGAACCATTTTCAGTAAGTAATGCACCGATTGCTTGATTTCTAAACAACTTGCAGCAAAAGCAAAATGCAGAGTCCTTCAACACTGAATATTGTAATTAATTTTGATGAATTTCTTCCCCATTAATGAGTTTTCTCTTGTAATGCTGAGCAGAGAGTTTTCTTTTATTTCCATCCTTAGGGAAAGGAAATTCATGAACTTGTTTGGGTCCATGTTCCACGAGAATTTGCCACACACTGTCATCACATCTGGGCCATGAAACTGGGTCCCCATACTGTAACATATTTGTAACTTCCTCATCCTTTCTTCCTTCTACTTCATTTACTTCAATTTCTGCATGCATCTCTGAAGATGAATACATTTTCTCCACTTCCATATCAGTCTGGTGCTGTGAGTTGCCTTCATCTAGAAGTAAGTTTCCATCATCTTGAGTTTCCAAACTGCTATTTTGTGGATGTGAGCTACCCTCGTCTCAAAGTAATATACCTTCATCTTGATGTTCCAAACTGCTTCCATGCGGATGTGAGCTAACCTCCTCTCCAAGTACAATTCCTTCATCTGGATGCTGTGAACTGCTTCTTTATTTGGATTAAAGAGAAGATATTTCAGGAAGGATCTCTGCTGTTTTGCTTGGTCCCTTTTCTTCTCAGCCTTTTGTTTACGATATTCAGCTCCTGAGGGTTATCTTTTTCCTCTCTCTGCCCTGGGGCATTTGAATATTGTTATGTACTGTGCTCCTGATTGCAAGCATTATAGAGTTAAGGATGGCTGACATACCACATGGTTGGCAACTTAAACCAAATTGAAGTCATCCCAACATGTCTTTTCACTGTTTAAAGGTTCAGTGATTAGTAACATACACTCACTTACCTATTAAAACAGTTAGTTACAGTGTTTACACAGAAACAAAATGACCTTTTTTGACGTTATAACCCGACACCAGTTGTTTGGAAAGTAATCCCCTTCCTCACGGTAACCCGCTTGGAGTGTGACGTCATCACTTTCGTAGTCTATTAAGTGTTAATGCTGTTACTTTTCTTTTATGGATATTTATTTATTACATGTGAACCAGTTATAATAAAGAAAAGTTCATAATTATATGGCCCAATAATAATGCTAAGGTTTAATAACGCTTAAAGATACTCACATTTTGGATTTATAATGCTGAAAGACTTTATTCTTTGGCACCAGGAAACACAATTTTCCACAGTATTCACTCAATTTTTAACCATCTATCTGCGACGTGTGTTAAAATGACCATTTGACATGTATCAACTCGTGATATCGCTGCTCTACATGAATTTCCGGCTATGTAACCTTGATGTATATTTGAGTTAGGTGTCACTAGCATTGCAGCTCTTGCTGCTGGCAGATCTGTTTCACTGTGGCTGAGTTATTGATTATCAAAATTGCAGAGTGAGTCCTCTTGACCCTACGTTGCAAATTGAAAAAAAAATTAGCTAAAATATTAATTTTTTTGTAGTAAATAAAAGATTTGACATTAATAAATTCTCAGAAATGTAGAGCAATTAATTATAATTCATATTGCCTCCATATGTGCATGGGAATTGAAATAATGACATCTTCGTTATTTTACTTGTATTTTTTTTCATGTTTTCATTTTTTTAATTTGATTTTTTTTCCCCTCGAATTTGGCGCTCATTTAACTTGGCACCCTAGGTGACTGCCCAGTTTGCCTATATGGACAGGCCACCCTGGTTTGAGACCATTATTGTCAAATGTTATGGGTTGGTGAGAATATCTTTTATTGGACCAACTTTGGTTAGTGAAAGAGACAAGATTTTGAACTTACACAGAGCTTTTTGTCACAGCTAAATACAAGATGTAACAGATTGTTTAGCATAAGAAGTTAACACATATTCCAAGGCCTGATCTACACTGGGGGGGGGGGGGAATCAATCTAAGATACGTCGACTTCAGCTACGCTATTCTTGTAGCTGAAATTGCATATCTTAGGTCGATTTACCTCTTGTCCTCATGGCGTGGGGTCGACTGTCGCTGCTCCCCCGTCGACTCCACTTCTGTGTCTCGCCACAGTGGAATACAGGAGTCGATGGCAGAGCAATCGGGGATCGATTTATCGCATCTACACTAAACACGATAAATCGATCCCTGATACATGGATCACTACCTGCCAATCTGGCAGGTAGTGTAGACGTACCCTTAGAAACTGGTCAAGGTGAAGCGACCTGTTAGCAGCTCTGCAGTCAGAGGACAAAAAATAGGGGTTAGTGGATTACAGATTGTTGTAGTAAATCATAAATCCACATGTTGTTATAGGGATGTGTAGGACCCATGGATCTTGAATGGTGTATTGTGGGGGTACTGATCCTGGTAGCAGTGGAGCTATGTCTGCTGGTTTTACATCTTTTGTTATTGCAGAGTCTGGTGCTGCTATGAGTTGGTGGGTCCTCGTCTGTGGGGAGCTTGCTTCTGATGATGAAGTTGGGTGGTGGAGGTTGTTTGAAGGCCAGAAGAGGGGATTCGGGAAAGATTTCTTTCAGGATGAGTATGCATTTTAGTTGTTTAATGATACCCTGTGTCACATGTTATGAGTTGTTGTTTTTAATGTGGGAGAGAGAAATGTTTAGCATTGGTATAGTGCACTTATTTAATAAGTGAAGTATATTGACATAGCTCTAGACATTGGAAAATAGGGGTACACTGATCAATGCCTTTGATGTGATTAAGGCTAAATGATTTATCAGAACAGCACCTCAAGGTATTCCTGTTGAAATTCAGAACATCGTCTTCTAATCCCTAAAGTGGTGTACTAGCCAGGATGAAATTTTTTGTAGGAGTTATTTGTCCTCCATTATGTTGTTAAAAAGTGGCAATCTGACCTTCTGCCCTGACCAAGCATTACCAACAAAAAGAAGGGGACAAAAGAATGCTGAACCATGAAAAGCTCCAAAGCCTTGGATGACAGCCTTAACCTCTTAGGTTTTTGTGGAAGTATTAGTGACCTGATACTGTCCTTACTCTCTCTCGTGTTCCCCTTTTCTGCTCTGTTACTTGTTCCCCCTCCCCACCCACATACACATGCTGCTCCACATTGGGAGGCAGGAGCATTCAATGGTGCCACTCAGAGGCTGGACTGAGTGTCACAGGTGTACCAGGCTTTAACTTGGGCTGTCAGGGTGCTACATGAGCCTCCATCTTTGTACACAGGAGCTTTAGTTGGCCACAACAGGGACCACCATGGAATTAGAAAGGGAAAATGAATGGCTTACAAGGAGCCACTTGTCAGTTTACCTGCAACATCAAGGTTGGATCTAGGCTCCTGTAGTTCTCCAACTCCTCCTACTCCTTTCCTCTTCCCTGACTTCACAGGGGCCACTGACATGCTTAGAGTGAAGTATGTGCAAAAGTGTTTTGATGGATCAGGTCGTTAGTATGCATCTGTTTCGTTTTCTATTCCTAAAGTTAACAGTATTGGTGAGTAGCCTCCCCTTCATATGCCAATAGGAGTTGTGTGCATTTTTGCAGAGAGAATATACTTCATTCTCTTCATCTGAGTTTAATCTACGATAATTTAAATCTGAAATTGGCAGAATCTAGCACTATCACCAAAGCCCAAATTCACACAGCTACAGCATATGACTCATGATTGAAATCTTGCCAAGTGATGGGAGGGTATTTTTCAGGTCATTTATATGCACAGCTTTTAGTCAAGATCTTTCCAAGCACTTTAAGATTTCCAAAAAGGTGGAAGTCACACAATGGTGTAGCATGCCAACACATGGGGAGATGCATGTGAGGGGGAGAAATAGAAGTTAAGGGTGCTCAGCATTTACTGCAGATTATCGAAACAGGTAAATTAGATTTGTAAAATTATTTATCTCTTTATGCTGTTTGTTTCCTTTTTAAATTTCTTTCAGTCTGGACATGTCAGTTTCATTTTTGTTTACAGTAAGTTCTGCTGTCAGGTTCCAAGTGCTGCAGTGTTTGAGCTTGTCAAGGTTCCTTCCCCACTCTGAACTTTAGGGTACAAATGTGGGGACCTGCATGGACACTTCTAAGCTTAATTATTGGCTTAGATCTGGTACACTGCCACCATCCAGAATTTCAGTGTCTGGAGCACTTTCTGTCCCCCCAAAACTTTCTCCTCCCTGGGTTGCCTTGAGGGACTTCACTAGTTACCTGGTGAACACAGATCCAAACCGCTTGGATCTTAAAACAACGAGAAATTAACCATCCTTCCTCCTTTCCCCCCACCAATCCCTGGTGAGTCCAGATCCAATCCCCTTGGATCTTAAAACAAGGAAAAATCAATCAGGTTCTTAAAAAGAAAGCTTTTTTAATTAAAGAAAGAAAAGGTAAAAATCATCTCTGTAAAATCAGGATGGAAAAATACTTTACAGGGTAATCAGATTCATATAGCCCAGAGGAACCCCCCTAGCCTTAGGTTCAAAATTACAGCAAACAGAGGTAAAATCCTCTCAGCAAAAAAGGAACATTTACAAGTTGAGAAAACAAAAATAAGACAAACACGCCTTGCCTGGCTATTACTTACAAGTTTGAAACATGAGAGGCTGATTCAGAAAGATTTGGAGAGCCTGGATTGACGTCTGGTCCCTCTTAGTCCCAAGAGCGAACAACCCTTAAAACAAAGAGCACAAACAAAAAACTTCCCTCCACCAAGATTTGAAAGGATCTGGTCCCCCCATTGATCCTCTGGTCAGGTGTCAGCCAGGTTTACTGAGCTTCTTAACCCTTTACAGATAAAAGACATTAACCCTTAACCATCTGTTTATGACAGAGCTGTAAGGTGAAATTTTGTTGTTGGTTTGTTTTTGTTTTTTAAAAATGTCTAGTGGTAGATTCAGCTTCATTATGCTCTTTGGCTTGCATTCACTAACATCGCCCTTCCTGTTTTGTTTTTTGTTAAAGGGGTCTGAAGATGGGGCTGAGTGACAGAATTTCAAGATTTTTACCAAGCTCTTCACTGTGCTACTCAGGGCCTCAGTTATTTTCTAGTATAGTCAGGTAGAGTTGAGTTCGCTGTGATTTTTAAAATATTATGCTACAGCATTGATTTTTTTTTGTTAAACTGGGCAATAGATTTTCACTATAAGCTCAAATACTGGTCAATGGACCCAACACTGATTTCATGCCAGTTTTATACTAGTGTAGCTACACTGAATCCAGTAGTTATTCCTGATTAATACCAGAATAAGTGAACTAAGAATCTGGCCCAGTATTTACTGCATATCATTTATATATAGATGTTTGCACATATTGGTCAGCAATGGTGTATTTTTTTCAGCTGTAGCATGAACAGGAAAGTGCAGTATTTTTCTTTGTAGTATTAATGAGAAGTAATCACTGTCACAAATACACATGATAATTTGTAATATTGATCCCTATCTGTTACTGATATTGGGCCAAATCCTGACTTCATTAATGAGTCCATCCTTAGTGTGTGGAATGGGCATTTGCCAGAGTACTGATGAACTAAAATCCAAGGGAAGCCTTAAGGGTTTTGCCCATGGAATTTTTAGCAATTATTAATTACTTGTATTACAGTCGCACCTAGGATCAGTTCCCCATGCTAGCTTTGTGTGCATATATGCTGTATTACATATAAATAAAACAAACTGTTATGCTTTTTGTTACATGAAATATACCGACTTGAAAGGATAAAGATTTTTTCCAGTGTCTTTCTGCCACAATAGTCGAGGAAAAAGTTGCCTTGTATCTGGAGAATTGAAGATTGGAAAATATTATTGTATGTACTGGCTCCATGTTGCTGTTCAGCCAAGTGCACGCTGTTTTTTAGGGGAGGTATAAGTTGTGCATTTACGTTAATTATTAAAAAGCTGAGTTTTGGTCATTTAAAGCCAATTTACTAAAAATAAAAGAAATCTCTTTCTATTTCAAATGAGATTTGTTGTCATGGCAACAAAGGGGGTGCAGATAGCAAGAATACTATGAATTTTGCAGCATTTTGTCAGGCCAAGTACGTCAGCAGCGTCCAGCCCTTCTGTGGATTCTGAGAAGTGATTACTACTCTCATAGGTAGTCCCTTTGTGGAGCTGACTGTGACTAGCTTTCCTTTTCTGAGCAATTATTGTTTCATGCTTTTCTGAATAAGAAAAGGAATGAGCCATTTTCTTACTAGATGTTATGAGCAGTGTGTCCCATAGTGGATGATTTTCAAGAAGCCCCAGTGTTAGTGGTTCTAATGTGGAGAGAAGGCTGTGGAATTACTTACAAGAGATAAAATAGGAACAAAAAGGAGAAAAGAGGTGTCAGTAATGACTGGGATTTGCATTTTGAAGTTCTTGATTTTTCTCAAATGAACTAGTGCTGCAGCAAAATAGTCAAATATGGCAGGGGGGAAAAATCCCTGCCATGGAACACCTTTCATCCAGGACACAGAAAATCCCTGGGAGAGAACCTTCTCACAAAGAGCCAGAGAGATACTTCCCCCTGTCTTGCTCAGGAATTAAAAGTAAAAGTAAGGACGGTGCAATTTTGTTATTTTACACTGTGCTCAGTCTAAGGGGAAAAGTGAGTGCAAGTGCCTTAAGCATGGTGCAAACACCTGTAGCCTAGTGGACTAAGTACAGTACTAGGAGACCAGGATTCCATTCCAGACTATCTGACTGATTCCCTCCCTGACCTTGAGCAAGTTACTTAAATTCTTTGTGCCTCAATTTCCCCTGTAAAATGGGGAAGATAATACCTAGCTCTTTTCATCATTAGAGCTTAAAGTGCTTTACAAAGGTGATTAGTAGCATTCTTCACATTTTACAGATGGGGAAACTGAGGCATGGGGAAGAAAATGACTTGCCCAAGCTCACCTAGCAGGCTAGGGGAAGACCCAGGACATGAACGCAGGTTCTCTAACATCTTGTCTAGTGACTTATCTACTAAGCTACAGCAGCTATGCATAAACTACTATTTGAAATGCTTTAGGGCAGGGGTTCTCAACATTTTTCTCTCTGAGCCTCTCCCTTCCCACAACATGCTGTAAAAACTCCATGGCCCAGCTGTGCCACAACTGATTTTGTGCATATAAAAGCCAGGGCCAGCATGAGGGGGTATAAGCAGGGCAGTTGCCTAGGATACCATGCCACAAGGGGAACTGCGAAGCTAGGTTGCTCAGGCTTTGGCTTCAGCCCTGAGTGGCAGGGCTCAGGGCCCCAGGCTTCAGCCCCATGCGGTGGGGCTTTGGCTTTCTGCCCCAGGCCTCAGTGAGTCTAACACTGGCCCTGCCAAGAGGACCCCCTGAAACCTGCTCATGGCCCTCCAGGTGGCCCCAAACCTCTGGCTGAGAACCACTGCTTTAGCATACTCTCTGAAGTGCTTCTGATCCACATACAAAAATGTGTAGAACTAAACCAGTTAGAGAACTGTTTGGAATAGACAGTGCATTTAACAGGCCTGGGACTGGTTCAGTCTAAACCATTTCAGTGCCAGTGTGGACATGAAAAAGCCAAAACAGTTCACCTTCTTCTCTCACTGCTGTCCTCCAGTGCGCTGATGGCCTTTTGAAATCTCCCAGAACACACTGCGTTTGGGAACTGTAGGACATTGTGACAGAATACACTCCTGTATTTACACCCTACACTCTATTGTAATAATCTTTGTACAAGGAATGTCTTGTAAGGTATCATTTTAAAATGCATAATTTGCTGGTCAGTATTGTCCTGATAAAATATATGTGGCAACGTTGCTTGTGAAGTTACACGATTTTCCTGTATGATGTTAACACGTTTGAAACCCCAAAGCCCTGCCCAGGCAGATGTCAATCTGTCCTAAACACAGGAAGGAATGTGTGCTTGCCTTAATTTGCATTTAAGCAGTAAATAGAGTCATCAAGCAGGAAGGTAAAACAAAGAATGCTCAAAACAGATGAAAAAAGCCAGCAGGGAACATCCTTCCGCATAGACTTTTTGTCTCCTAGTTCCCAGCTGGAACTACTTTTCAAAGAGGAAGAGGAGTCTATAAAAAGGAGCAAACACCTCAAGACATCCCACCTCTCTCTCTGCCCATTGCATTCTCTGCACCTGAGCAAACAAAAGGAAAAAGCTATTGGAGTTTGGGGGAGGGGTTCAGACCTGAATAATTAGGTCAGTAACCCTTGCTGGAAGCATATGGTGAGGAATTTTGCTTGAATCTAATATAGTTTAAGTTAGGCACTTGTAAACATTGTGTCTTTATTTTTTTTGTAACCATTTCTAATTTTTATGCCTCATTATGTGTGCTCCCTTAACATTTCTCTTTGTAGTTAATAAACTTGTTTTACTGTTTTATTTAATCCAATATGTTCAAGTTGAAGTGTCTGGTTAACTCTATTTAAGATAATAAGATGGTATATTATTCCCTTAAAGGAATAATGGATTTAAAATATTTCTACAGTCCAGGAGAGGGCAGTACAGAACATACATTTGTGGGGTTAAATCCAGGAGTGGAGGTGTGTTGGGGTCACCCTGCAATATAACCCAGGCTGGTGAGGGGCAGGGTGTAACTGGCAGGCTGCAGTTACACACAAACACTTGGGGTGTGACTTGCATGCTGGAAGGCTGTTTGTTAGTGGCCCAGGTGGGAGATACTTCAGCAAGTATTGTATGGCACCCAAGGTTGCAGGGCAGAGGTGACACAGCCCCCCACTGGTCTGAATTGTACCCGATATGTAACAGACACATACCTACATGGCACTGTAACTTGAAAAGGTTTAGAATAGCTGTGTATGGATGCAGGACAAATCTGTAATTGTTCTTAAACTACAGCAGTACAGCCAGAGTGGATGCAATGAACAGTTTTTGCTTAAATCAGTCCTGCAAGTTGAATTACAAACAGTTCAGTTACCTATTGTATAACTAGCTAAAGGTATGTGCCCCAAAAGATGAAAGAGCAAAGCAGAGGAGTATAATTCACTATAAAGAATGGCCATTGCTGCCAGAGTTCTTTCAAAATGAGATGAGATCTGCTTAACAGAATAGGATCTTGTTTTTGAAGAAAGGAGAAAAAAAGCTGCCCCACACAGAAAAGGAAAAAAAGAGAATGAAAGAAAGCAATCAGGCATAATGTCACAATATCTTTAAGGAAAGGTTTCTCTCTGCAGCAAAGCGTTTTCCTCATTGGGACTTATTAAAATATAGACACGTTCTGCAAAGAAAAAGAAATGAACAAAGCACACCATCAAAGCAGAATCTTGAGCAGTTTCATTCTGATAGTGCTCCTCTCTAATTGAGATTGAATGGTGAGGAACACATCCCCTTAAAGGTTTCATACCAAATGTCTTCTGCATATGCAGGAACTAAATGTTAAATAAATCACACTGATTTCCCTAGTGAAAGAAATCTGGCTTCCTTATTTTGAAGAAGGCTGTGTAAAAAGGAACTGAGAGTTACCATCTGCAACTAATTAGTTTGTGTTAGTATCTAAATCAGAGAAGCCAAGTTTCTAAAATTAGAAATGCAATAGAATAATGTAAAAAGAGCAAGTGTACCCCCCCCGACCCCAAACCTGTGATGACTGTCCACCTCCATATCAGGGAATGTGGTGTTCTGCCTCCACCAAGCATAATGTAAATTATATGAGTCTGTTTTCCCTATTCCCCCCATCCCACCTCCCTGAGATCTGATTTGTATGCAGAGGAGACCCTCCTCTTTGTGTTAATCTCTTCTTAGAGGGAAGGGGGAGACCGATGCCTCCACAGCATCATTGCTTCCTTCTCTGGATGTTGTACATGTCTGTCTGCAGGAAGAGGGGGTAAACAATGGGTAGGATCTGGGGTGAACATAGGGTGACTAGATGTCCTGATTTTATAGGGCCATTCCCGATATTTGGGGCTTTGTCTTATATAGGCTCCTATTACCTCCCACCCTGTCCCAATTTTTCACACTTGCTCTCTGGTTACCCTAGATGAACACACTTTGTACCCCCCACCAACAGAAATTCATGGCTTTTGGAGAAGTCGCTGCAGAAGATGGGAGTATTTGACAGGATATAGGGGAACATGGAGAGGCTGCCTCTTGACAACAAAAAGGGCCAGAGTCTCAACCAGGTTTATATGGCACTCATCAGCCACTGTTGGAAGGGAATTCCCTACTGGCACATCTGCACCAAAGCCAGGCCCTACCCCTTTTCCTTAACATGCCCCTGAAACCAGGAAGATAATCAAGAGAGAGGGCATGTCAGGGATAGGGTACAAGAGAGCACTGCTGTACCGACATAAGGTCCATTAAGAACCCTGCATGAGTGATGCACATCAGAGCTGCCTGGAAGTAGCTCTGAGTAGGAATGGCCCTTGGACTCAGGGAGCTATATGGCACTGCCCCCTGCCCATTACCTGTACAACCAGAGGTCTGGCAGTGGAGACAATCAATCCCTGTGTGTTCAAACCCATCTAAAATAATAGTGGTTTTACAGGATGCCTGGGGGAAATGAGCAGTAAGATGTTTCAAAACCTCCCCTCCTTTCAGAGCCTCTCTCCCCACCTTTCCTTCCTTGCTTCCTTCTCTTCTGTGTTGTTGGTATTTATAGTTTCTATTTTGGATCTCATGTGAAGGACTGTGGGCCCAATCATTGCTCCACTGGAAGAAAGGCTTTCAGGATCAGAGCCCCTGCACCTGAAAAGTGCACTAAATGAATGGTATTAATGAACCTTTTAAACTACAAGTTAACTAGAGGAAAGCCATTTCTTTACAATAACATCTTCAAAAAGGCTCAGTCAAACCAATGAGCTTTCTATAGGATGAAGAAAAGGAAGGCAATAAAAGGGTGGATTTAAAAAGAAAATATAAAGTGCTTATTAGCTCCTAAACATCCATGAGATGAAAGTGCTTGGTGCTTTCAGGTATTAGAGCCTGGACTGACATTAGTGTTCGATATTCATGCTGTAACTAAGTAACAAGTCAAGCCAAGAAGGGAAAAAGCACAGCAGTACCACCAATTAGAAGTTATTTTCCTCTTCCATAAAATGTTGCTTATATTAATGATGGAGACATCATGATGCAAAGAATAAGAACAATTTGATAGGCACTTAGGGTGAAATTAACCTTGGTGCAGAGGGCCAGCACGAGGACTATACATCATTTAAGCCCTATTTCGATTTTAGTACAGCATAGGGCTTGTGTTGACCTTTTGCATTGGAGTAAATATCAGCCTGTTATCTATTTAAAACATTGCCGTTTCCAGGGCTTGTCCCTGTAACTTTTTCCCATGCAAACAATTCTTAGGGAAACAGTCCCACTAAATTCAGTGGAACTTCTTGCATGAGTAAGGTCTGCTGGATTGGCCCCAATCCTGCAGCGAGACCTATCTGAGTGACATGGTATCCCGCACAGAATTTATTGCAGGACTGGGCCTTTGGTTACCTTTGCCTTTTGCCTCAAAATAATGCCCACATACTACAACGTTACACACAAGAGTGATGAGGTTAGCATGGCAATTTAAATGCATTTTAATGTATTGGTTTTAATTAATTTTACCCATTAGAATACTTACTATTTATAAGACTCGTACCAGAAAAATGTCAGCAATTTAAGTCACTGACATGGGCAAGTGATTTTGTGCACAAAGAAGTTTCAGGAATTGAAGATGTTCTCATATAGATGGACTAAAATGAAATATTGAAGACTTCAAATAACAGATAACATCCAAGACCTTTTCAAACAACTGTATGCTAAGCACTATTGCAGACAGTTATAAAAGACATCAATCACTGAACATTACTAAACAAACATGTGGTCTGATGGTGCAACAAAAGCTGAGGGTGTTCATGGGCTTGATTTTTTTCAAAATGATGTTCATCAAGATTCTTCACAAGCAAAAGAAAGATTTTCAGGTCAAATTCCTTCTTTCATGCAATATGCTGGATACAGTCTTGAAGGCATGTGTGATTAACCATATCTGGCTAAATCTGAGATTGAAAACTGGAAGAAAGTGGCTTACCCAAAGGAAAATGCTGATGCCTTTCTTTCATATTTTGTTGCAGGAAGATGCCTGTTAGCTCAATATAATTTGGACCTACAGAACAAGAAATAATTGTTCACATCAAAATAGGCTTTGCTCCCATATCCATCCCCAAATTAAGTGACTAATTCTTTTGTTGAACATATATTACCTGTTTTGGAAAAAGGTAATTAGGAGTGTGAAATATTCCCCCATTTTTTAAATTTAAAAAACATTATATAGTTATTTAAGAGAGGATGAAAAAGAACCTAAAACATTTCTTAATTTGTTAAATGACTTTTTTTTCTAGGTTGAAATAGTGGCTGGGAAGAATAGAGACAGTCTCTAGAATTCTAGCTTGTTTTTAAAATAACTTTATGTACATAATTATGATGACTATACTCAAATTCTAGAAAATCTGTGCAACCAAATATGGATAGACTTGTATGTGTGTGTATGTGTGTGTGTGTCTCTCTCTCACACACACACGCACACACCTGGTTCTTTTTTATTCTTCAGGATGAAATGGGCTATAAAAGTGTAAGGCACTCTTTATTATTGCTATTATTTATAACTGAAAACAATAAAAATGAAATGGGATGTTGTCTCTACTCATATAGCAGATCATGAAACAGTTAGAAGGACCATAGAAATATCTGACAACCCAACCACAGTTAAAATGTGCTCACTATTAAATTTGAGCTTTATAATAACTGTGAATAAAACAGTTCTTCCTCAGAGGCAAAAATAATATAATTAGCACCTTGCACTAAGCAGAGCATATACACATCTTGGATAGAGTGGAAACTTATCATCTTCCTGGGGTTTGACCTTTATGTTAAATTAAATAGCAGCAAAAAATAACTTGATTGTGCCTATCGTGAAATCCTGGCTCTATTGACTTATTATTATTATTTGTATTACAGTAGTACTTAGGAGCCCTGGTCATTGATCAGGACCCCACTGTGCTGGGTGCTGTACAAAAAAAACACAGAACAAAAAAAGATGGGCCTTACCCCAAGAAGCTTACAATCTCTGTGTAAAACAAGGTGAATACAGATATAAGGGGGACTATAAGGAAACAATGAGACAGTTTTGGTCAGCATGATAGGCAGAGGTTGCAGCACAGTAGCAGTCTAACTGTTGTAGAGCCAGGATTTTATCATGGAATTTTCTTGGCTTCTCTCTTCCTCTATATCTATCTGCCTGAGAGAGACAGTCTAACCCCTCTTCTACCAGAGAAGACAAAATTGATCTAACCTCAGATTGACTCAGCAAAAATACTACTTAAGCATTTGATATCAATATGACTAGGCTTGGCAGAATGCAATTTTTTATATATATTTTCAACAGATATCTGTTTACTTTTAAGCATTTATTTTTATCTATTTAAATTTTCAAAGTTGGGAGAAATGGGAGGGTGGGGCAGACAATTATTTAATGACAGTAGATGTTGAGATTCAAAAAATTAAAGCTATTGCCATTAACTGCAAGTTAACAACATCATATGTCAAAATATACAAAGTCAATATTCTTAAATCAAACCCTAATAAATTCTCTAGCATTGCTTATTATTATTGCTTATTCTCAAAGGAATTTTTTTTGTCTGTTAGTGCATGTGCAGTGAAATCAACAGTTACTGACATTTGTCCATAAAAATCTAAGCCTTCCAAGCCTAAGGATGACTCACCAGATGGTTCTTATTTCAGATTAGATTCTTTGTGGGAATATTTCATAGGGACAAAGTCTTTCACATGTACCTTTCATTCTAAATAAATACTGTATATATTCGTTCATAAGCTGAATTTTTTTAGTAAAAAAGGGAAGCTCCAGAGAAGGGGGTCGGCTTATGAACGGGTATAGAGAGGGAGAGGTGGGACACAGCCCATCACCCCAACAGAGGGCGCAAGGAGAGGCAGCAGAGCCAGAAGGGAAGAGCCAGAGCCAGTCTCTCCATTCTGGCCATGCTGCTCTCCCCCCTGCCTCCAAAGCAGCTGCAGCACTGGGGCTGGCAAGCTGCAGCCGTGCCACTCGGACCTGCCCCCCAGAGCAGGCTGTGACTGTGCCGTCCAGCTCACCGGAGCATGCTCTGGCTGTGCCACCCGGCCCAGCCTGCTGGAACATGCTGCGGCCGCGCCACCCTGTCTGGCCCACCAGAGCAGGCTGCGGTCGTGCTGCCCAGCCTGCCAAGCAACTTCAGTCAGGCTAGAGACATCCTCCCCAGATAAGGGATGGGGAGAGTGTTGGGGTCCTGGGCTAGGGGTGGGGTCATGTGGGGAGTGGACACAGGGGTTACTCCCTTGACTCCCAGCTGGCGCACCGGGACACTTTGTTTACTTAGGTTTACCTCCCTGCCTGTGGACGCTTGAGGTAAACAAACCATCTCGGCCCACCCATGGCTTATCCTGATGGCCCAGGAGCCAAAGTTTGCTGACCTCTGAATTATAAGGTCAGCTTATGAATGGGTTATAAAAATTTTTCATTTTACTTATCCATTTGGGGGGGATCGGCTTATAAACAAACTGGCTTAGGATCGAGTATATACAGTAAGTAAATATCTCTAAACTCTCATACAGAAAACAAAACAAAAACCTCATAAACAACACACATCCCATCCTCGCATTTCATGTGGCTTCATAATGCTGCAATGAACAAAATCATTCAAAGAGTACAGATTTACCTCTAATAAGGTAGCATAGAGAGAAGGAGAGTAGAGTTCTGACTTAGCAGGAACAAATAGTAGAAAAGTAGAAGCTGGAAACCTTCCAAATGGAAAACTAACAGTCAGCCCTAAATTTTGAAAACTATTTTTGCTGACTGGTGTTCTGTCTTTAGAAATAAAAACTCTGAACTACTCTGTAATGTCTTGATATATACACCCTGGGGAAAGCACAGAACTGATTGCTTTGGAAGTTTTACCTCAATAAGGCCTGTAGGAGTAAGACCCATAAATAAATCTCCAACCACAAATGGTTACCATGCTGATTTTTAAAAAAAAACATTATTTAATAATGATTTATTACTTCTCATTGGGAATTTACTTTCATACTCCAATGTAACCTTTTACCTTAATCCTTTCTATATTTCCTCTCTATCCTTTTGTCCCGCCAAAATGACAGAAGCTCAGCTATGCAGTTCACAGCCAATTCGTGACTCAGAAGAAGCTAACAAAAATTATAGCCATGTGACTAGACAGCATATTTATAAAATTTGTATATGCAGATCAAACAAATTCACTAAAATATAGATATCTTAGACTCCTAAGTATAACTAAGATAGCTAATGAGGCAAAATAATTGCTTACTGAATAGAAACAACATTTCTGCAGGCAGAGTGATACTTTTACACATGATTAAATATTCCTACATCAGTGCCCCTCTAATATCCTGCCACTCATTCACAAACTATATCACAACAATCTAGAAGATTTTAAATGATGAGGTGAACAAATAGTATTTGCTCCTGTTCATTTTTTCACTACACATACTAAACAGGTGCTGTTTCTTCCATCTATCTGAATTAATAATAGAACTGTTAATTCAGAAAGTGCTTTCTCAGGGGCATTCTTTTTTTCCACCCCCAAACCAGTCCTAGAGCTATTACCATATATATTCTTCTTCAAGTGATTGCCCACATGGATTCCACATCTGGTGTACTGCGCCCCATGCACACGACATTGGTTTTTTTGGCCAGCAATGTTTCGTGGGACCATGCCAGCACCCTGGATACTCTCCCACACATACACCTCTATCCAACAGCATAAAGAGCGGAGCAGGCCCAACCATCCCTTGGTTTCTTCTTACTGCTGTGTTTGTAAGAGAGAATCCTTGGCAGCGTCTGCTTCTCGTGCACATTGTGCAACTCAAATCCTTTTCGTATATACAGTTAATTAGTATATTAGCCTAGATAATATAGTTGTTAGTTTGTGTAGTTTGTTCTGATTATTTTTTTCTCTCTGTTGGCTGTAAAAAAAAACAGAACAACTTTGTGAGTGTTAGGAACTATCCCAACACTGGGATATAGCCTTCATGGCTGAAGCAAAGTCCTCATGCTTCATTACTTTTCCCTCTTGTG
Source organism: Chelonoidis abingdonii (assembly GCF_003597395.2). Classification (NCBI taxonomy): domain Eukaryota; kingdom Metazoa; phylum Chordata; order Testudines; family Testudinidae; genus Chelonoidis; species Chelonoidis abingdonii. The sequence continues at coordinate 18,295,466 of NC_133783.1, read as the reverse complement.
AATGTGACTATTCCACTGAAAAATGGGCACTCAAAATGAGTTTTGCCTTGGGGACAGGCATATGGTCAATATGTATTCAGTTTGTCTTTCCTTTTTGAAGAGGACTCAAACAGTGAGAGAGTCCCACCTTAAACTATTTCTCCTGGAGTGCTTCATGAAAGCCTCCTCAGATCTAGAGGAAAAAGGCTGTAACACAATGTTTCCTAAGCGGTGGGTCCTTCAAAAAAAAAACTAGATAAGTCCATGGAGGATAGGTCCATCAACGGCTATTAGCCAGGATTGACAGAGATGGTGTCCCTAGCCTCTGTTTGCCTGAAGCTGGGAATGGACAACAGGGGATGGATCACTTGATGATTACCTGGTCTGTTCGTTCCCTCTCGGGCACCTGGAATTGGCCACTGTCTGAAGACAGGATACTGGGCTAGATGGACCTTTGGTCTGACCCAGTAGGGCCGTTCTTATATCCTGACCCACTAGTGGGTCTTGGGAAAGTTCTAGATGGGATGTGGCACCCAGAGCAAACATGTGTTTCTCTTACCATTGTGAGGAGGGAAGGCCTAGAAAGAGGGGGCTGGGTATAGAGAGCAAGCCTGCCTGGCACTCACCCTGCACTGGCAGCTCCTGTCATGTGAGGCTAGGCCCACTGGGCCAAACCTGAGTGGTGCTGTGATCCTACACAGGCCAAGTTGCAACACCTAGAGCAGAAAGCCTGGCACAGCTCTGTGGGACAGGAGCTGCTGCTGTGAGGGAGTCGTGAGTGTGGGTCAGGCTCTGTCTCCAACCCCCTCCCTAGTGCTTCCCTCCACAGTGGGCCATGATTAGGATTGCAGTGCCAGGGTAGATATTTAATTGTGAGTAGAAAAAAAGAGAAAATGAAGTTGATGGGTCACTTTAGTGAAAAGTTTGGCAACCACAGCTCTAACAAACCTGAACAGGCTTCATCCCTGAGCGCTCCTGTGAGTGTGAGCTGTGGTCTAACTCCAAGCTCCTGGGGTCATTCACCAAAGAAGGCATTGTCTATTGAGACTGGTATAGCAGCTAAGTCCTCCTCCAGCTGTCATATGAAAGGGGGTAGAAAGGAAAACTGATTTGTCACCCTCTCCAGGACCTAGCAAAAATAAAAGGCATACATCACTTCAGGCTGCTCGAAGGGTTCACTGACAAAATTGGGTTCCTCTGACACCCTGACAGAGCCCAGACTCCAAACAATACCATCTTGAGTGGACCTCTGTACTTCACCTGGTACCAATTGCTCGGAACCTACATCAGCACACCTAGTGCCGACAGCTCCGGCACCCACAACCAAGGTGCTAGCCATCACAAAACAGTTGCTTTCACACTGAGAGCACCAAAGTATTTCTCAGATCACTCTGTACCAAAAGGGACTGCACAGCCTAAGTCACCATTATTGTCTGTGACTCTGAGAGTGCCTTATACAGTACTGACTAATGACACCATGATGGTGCTAAACACTTCTTCAGTGCCAACAAAAGGCAGATAGCTAGATTCTTAAAGGGCCTCATTCATGTGTTCTCCCTAGGCTGGGAGCTCCCTCCTATGTGGGATCTTAATATAGTTTGATCTGGGTTAATGGGTCCTCCCTTTGAGGCCCTGGAAGTATTCTGTAAATAGACTCTGAATATCCACTGTCTATGAGGTCACTGCTTCTGAATCACTAGATGTGGAATACATATTGACACTCACTTGAAAAAGAGTAAAATGTTATGTACCCCACATAACTGGTTATTTGAGAGGTGTTATCCACATGAATTTCATGACCCCCTTCCGACTACTACGGAGTCATATACATCTAGGTTCTGTATTGGCAAAGGAACTGAGGGACAGTTGGACCTGCTTTGCCCTTTATGTCCTCAGATGGAGGCAGGGAAGCAGGGCATGAGGGCATCCAGTAGACACTGCTGGCCAAAAGAATTTGATCTCATGTGCATGGGATGCGTGTGCAACAGAAGTGGAATTTGTGTACAACACGTCTAAAAAAAAACTCCAACACAGTGACAATGGGGTAAGAAACTTTGCATGAGCAATTTTAGTATCTAAAGCGATGTCAAATTGAAGTTCAGGACTAGAGATGTAGTTGCCTTAATTATGAATGTAATTGTTTGACCAACTCAAAACTGCTTTCCAAATTTACATGGGAAGATTTTTTGTAACTGTATATTTCTATTACAAAATATATTCTGACTGCATTTATCCAAAATAAAACTATTTGCAAGAGGCTGAGCTATCTGATCCTAGTCTAGCAAAGCATGTAAGCATTATTCTTAAGCATGCTGAGTAGTCCCAGTTTCCGGATTCTATATGATAGGTGAAAAGCACATGCTAATAATTATTAGCCTTATACTGTTTGGTCTTTCAAGATTTCTACTAGAAATATTACAAACTACAGATATTACCAACATATTTTATTGATCTGGTAAATCTCTGATGTTGCCATGAATACTGTAGAAAAGCACTTCCTTAATTTAATTTAATTTCCATTGCCATCTGGAATTGCAGAAGCAACTAGCAGAGCACTCCAAAACTGTACAACTCTTGAAAAAAATACAGGCAAACTATTACCCATCAAACCCTCAATGTCCTTTCTTCATCCATCATTTACATCTTGTTTGAATTAGGTTTTAGCCAGCTGTCTCTCATCCAAAGGATGATGTTCACCCTCATAAAGCATATCCATCCAGGTCAAGACTGACACATATACAAGGAAGGAAGCTTTCTGTATTCAGCATGTTTTATGGACAAAAAGCTTGATCCACTGACCATTTAGGTCAATGGAAGGACTCTCATTGACATCAACTGTTGTTGGATCAGGCTTAGATAAAAGATGTTTGTTGCTAGGGCTAACATCTACCTCTTTAAATTAAGCACTAACTTTAATAAGAAGCAGAAGAAGATCAAAGTTGAACTAAACTCCTTTGATGATAAACCTGTGCCATTAGCTGTATCTAAAATGGTTGTATGTGATGGTAATCCATAGTAACGCTTCCTTTTTCAGTTTAAAATTAAACTCTGAGAAATCAAATGCTATAAAGCCTTGCAAATACTTGCCTATACAAAGAGTTGTATCTGACAAATTTCCACTTAGGAGAATATCTAAATAGAGTACAGTATGCGTTGAACACATTTCAGCCAGAAATCTTTGATATTCAAAGAGTAAGTGTAACAAGCTGTGGGAACCAAGAAAAATATTGCAATGCTGTCAAGAGTAAGTGTAGACATTTTATACATGCTAAACTAAAAAGAAAGGCCTTACATTTAGAATAATTTGCTGATGCAACACTCAAGCAGAGTAATAATGTAGATAGATAGTGATGTTTCTTCTACTACCCAACTTCTCTTCTGCTAAAAGAAAGCTAAACCTTTTAATCATTTAGCTGCCGTGATATATAACAGGTGATAAATAAAAGGATGGTTTGAGGTGCTGATTCTTCTGAAAAAATCTTCTGTCTGTGCACTGCCAAAGCCAGGATATGGATCCTGGGCCTAATTCTGGCCTCCTTCTGCTGTTTTATGTTGCTCCATCTCCAGCAGAATAAAGGAGCCAGAGGCTGGTTTTACTGACAATCTAGGAACTCCACTTGTGGCATAGGGCCAGCACAGCAGCATTATGCAACTTGACTGAAAAGGCGGCATAAGGCCCCCCTCATCCCCAGTTCAGAACATCTGCCAGTATCTCCACAGCAGGTCAACCTAGTCAGAGAGTTAATCAAGCCTGGCCTGCAAAAACAAAAACAACTCATTCCTTGTAAAAATGCAATGTAAAAATATCAATCCCACATTTATTTAAGAGAAAAGGAATACCACTTTTGTTGGGAACCCTCTTTTGACACGTTTTATTTTTTAACATAAACATCTTTCAGCTCAAATGAACAATAAACCCTGATTTTATAGCAAAACTAGGGGCTCAGTAAATAAACATAAATTATAACCAAAGCAAATAGAGATGGAACTGAATGAAAGACTACATTTTGAATTAAAATGTTTCTAGTATAAAATAAAATGATGCTTGAACCAGGTAGGAAAAAAATTGACTCAAGGAGAGTAATAAATATTCACATTCATTGGCACCCAGTTACACTGTGATTATACACACACAAATTTCATTGATTTCTTCTTGGTTCCAATTCAAGTCAATGTCTGTTAAATGTATAAGGACTGCAGGCATGATCCCCTTTATGCTATTAATAGAATCACACTGTGGGGTCCATTAAGATGGATTTGACAAAGTGTGCCTCACAAGCATTCTAATTAGCAATGTGAAATTCAAGCAAGGCTCTCACAGAATCCCGTTGGTTGTCTTCACTACCAGGGGAAAAAAACCCTCTTTCAGAGATGTTAAAAGACTGGCCTCACTTGTCCTTGCAATGATTTATCACAGCCACACACCCACATTGTTTTTGGCAGAACCATTTTGGTGCACTCTTGAGACATGTATCCTGTTAAACTCTGTAGCGAGCGCTCCTGAGAAACTTGAATACAGGTTGATTTCTTCTGGGGGGATCAATTGGAAGAACTGGCTAAGTTGTGAAACACTTGGAGCAACTATTGAGTTGCGGATGCATGGTGTTATATCTGCATTGCAAGTACCTAGTGTAACCCCGACAGACCCTGATCGAACCTGGGGCCTCTGGAGCTTAAAGCATGAGCCAAAAGCCAACTGGTTGTTAGCTAAGGCTGTAGAATAGACTCAATCTCTCTCTCTAATTGGTCTTGGTGCCATTAGATGGGACAGAACATCACAGCCAGGAGGTGTGTGGGTTAAATACTTCCTCTAGCCAGGGCCGCCCAGAGGATTCAGGGGGTCTGGGGTAAAGTGGGGGAGCTGCAGTGCTTGTACTCACCCGGCGGCGGTCCAGGTCTTCGGCGGCATTTCAGTGGCGGGGGGCCCTTCAGTTGCTCCATGTCTTCGGCAGCACTGAAGGGCCCCCCACTGCCGAAATGCTGCCGAAGACCCGGAGTGACTGAAGGGACCCCGCTGCTGAAATGCCAGCCGAAGAGCCGGACTGCCGCCAGGCCAGGGCTGGCAGGGCCCCTGTGGGGCCCGGGACAAATTGCCCCACTCCCCGGGCAGCCCTGCCTCTAATGAAGGAAGTGCATCCTGAGCTTTAGAGACTTCCCAATTGAAATCCTGGATGAGCCCCCACTTGCAACGCTGACAGACCCCGGTCATCGGCAGGCAGGATCAAGCTTGAGGCCTCTGGAGCTTAAAGCATGAGCCTCTACCGCATGAGCTAAAAGCCAACTGGCTCTTAGTTATGGCTGTAGAGCAGATTCAATCTCTTTAGTTGGTCTTGGTGCCACTAGATGGGACAGAACACCATGCCCACCCAGGAGGTGTGTGGGTAACACTAGCACAATGGGGTCATGGCCTCTAGGTGCTACCAAAAGACAAGTAAGTAATAATTAGCATGTTCTATTCATTGGAATCATGTTACGGGTTATGCAATATCATAACATGCTCTGACTGTTTAACAGTTTGGGACAGGACTAAGAACTGCTTGCCTTGTGGATCAATTTTCAAAGCAATTCTTAGAAATCATTCATACTTATGGAAACGTCCCCCAAAATATTCTGGCAAGTCTGTGGTTTAATATTAAAATATATAGAGGATGCAAGTTTAGTACATGGATCTTTTTTGCCTAGACCAGTAGAGCCCTGACACATTGCAGTAAAGATGATTTTTAAATTTTGGGAAGGGGTGGCCTCTCACAGTGGATGAAATTCAATCCAGCATAAGGCCCTCTGCACTACATAAACTCTGCAGTTGGGCTGTATAAATGGGCTAGGCTGTGGCCTAACATACAGCCTTCTGCATCCTGAGTGGGTTTCTCCAATGAATTCAAATATGCCAGCAGTGAGGTTAGTTCCAAATGGTTCAGCACAAATGGGATTGTTAGGGCTCAAGCCATGCCACCTGTGGCTCTATAATCTAGGGTTGTCAATCCACCCCCAGAATGTGCAGTCACCATTCTAGTCCATACACTGGGATATCAGCAATGGAGGAGCTATGTTGTAGCCTGGAGCCCACTGCAAGTTGGGGACCAAACACCATACTTTCTGCTCCCAATTAGTTCCCAAAACAGTTACACAGACTTCTTGTGGAGAGGTGTGATTTCCATCCCGTATGGGCTCTTCATGCCAGTCAGTTCAGAGTTGTGTTACCTGCTGTGCAGAAAGCAAGCACTGTACCTTTCTGCTTAGACTGTAAATGCCATGGGACAAATTTTACTCTCAAACACGTATATGTAACCCTGAAGAAGCAATTGGGTTTTAGAGTCTCTAAATCACATTTTTGTACTTTATATTAACATACTGTCCCATCCATTAGAGTTCTGTCTTCTCCATAAAGCCATGCCTTTTGTTACTAACAACAGTAGTTATCCCACTCCAGCCAACAGCATTCAATTGTGTCACAAATGCTAACTTGTATTTTCTGAAGAAATGTGGTTTCATAAGAGTAAATGGGAATTATTATCTAAGGAAAGGCTTAAAGGGAAAAGCCAAGGTCTAACAAATGAGAGGAAGAGGTAGTACTTAGAGGCCCAACCAAACACGCTTTTGAGCAAGGTTAGAGTTGGTAAAGGAAACCCGCCTCTGCAAAACCACAGAAGAAAGAGATGGTTTCCATTCTTATGATGTTAAATGTGATGAATAATTACATGTATAATTTTTCACAATACACATAACTAGCAGAACTAACATGATTACTGAAGTACATCACATTAATATTGCAGAATTAAAAGGAAAATCGACATCCCAAATATACAGTTAAAAATTGATGTATTACTTCAATTTGAACTCTGACTACATATGACACTCCTGTTAAAAGCTCAGGAACAGTTGTCTTTTTTCAGTCTGTTTAAAGAATATTAATCTGAAAGAACTGGTATTGACCTATTTTAGAAAAAATAAGATAATGAATAGTAAAGAAAAGAAAATTAATCTCTTGAAACAGGTTAGTATTCAACTTTGATTGATTTTCCTGGTTAGACATTATGAAATTAATAAATGTTTCAATAATGTTATCCGAGTATTCAAAATAATGTATTTTAATGATGCATGATTTTATTCTTGATGAATATCCTTGTTAATACTCTGAAAATGCAGAACTTTATTGCAAACACCACAAATATTAAGTGTAGCAAGGTATAAATTTTATCATTTATAAATTGTTGTAATTAATAAATGCCGCAAAATATTGACATCCTTTCAATTTCTATACCTCCACCCCTTCACATAACTTTATTAGCACTTCATTTAAGACTCAGTGTCCAAGGATTTGTAATTCTCCTACAAAAATTCATTCTGAAGTGAAGCTTCAGATTCACTGTTGCTGTTCAGAAGAGACTGAACCCCCAACAACCACTGGATTCTGCACTCCCCATTTTTCAAGAGGTGCCTAGAACAGATAACTTTAAAAAAAAAAACCAAGAAGAATTTGTATTATTTTAGTTTTCCTTACAGTGTTTTAGCAGAATCCAGGCACACATTCGTAAAGGACCTTAGGACATGTAGAGCAGCATTGAGAAACAAAAAGATCTTTAACTTTTTCTTGTAGCCCCAAATCATGTTTACACTGTTCCATCACCGCTTTTTTAAAAATCCTTGTTGTTTATGAGCCACAACCATAACCAAAGGAATAAAAGCCAAAGTCCTTGCTTTGATGAGTTTATGTACCACGGACCCAATCCTGCTCGCACTGAAATCACTGTCAAAACTCCCATTAACTTCAGTGGGAGCAAGAGCCAGTGTAATCTTGCAAACTGCCACCGTCACAAACTGCAGTTACCGACAACGGTGGGTGGGCTGTTTTGCTGCCTCTGCCTTTCACCATCTTCTAGTCCAGCAGGGGTAACACGTTGTGACAGATGGGTGGGGGACACTTCCAAGTCTCCTTAAGCAGCGTCCCAGTCTAGGGACTGGGAGACACCACAGCTCTAAGAGCACAGCCCTGGGAAGCGGGAGCTGAGCGGCACCGTTCTCCCCCAATTCTGCAACTCAGTCTGCCCTGGCCGGGTCACTGTTACCCGACTCCCTAGCCCTCGCCAGGGCAGAGGCGTCACTGGATATTACTGAGCATGCTCAGCTCTAGCCAAGCAGCAAGTTCTGAGGGGCGTGACAGCAGCACTTAGGAGTCTGCAGCCGGTACCACTGAGCGCTGCTCGCCGGTCGGGCTGGGACAGGAAGTCGCCGTGGGGGCGGGGCCTGCTGAAGAGCTCCGCGTGGGGGCGGGGCCGGGACCGAGCTCCCCCTTTAGGGGCGGGGCCGCGGCTGCCGTTGGGCCGGACCGGAGGCGAGGAGCGGGAGTTTTGAACGTTGGGGCGGGCGGCTCGAGATGCAGCGCTGCCGGGGACCCTGGGCCACCTGCCCGGAGCAGGAGGAGCCGGTGAGCAGCTCCCCGCGCGTTGTTCCGTGCGGCTGCCCCGTGCTTGGAGCCTGCCGAACCGGGTCCCGGCCCGCTTCCCTCCGGCACCCCCAGGCCAGCGCCCGGTGGGGGAGTGAGGCAGGGCCGCAGCTGGTACCGAGCGTCCTCTTACGAACTGAGCATGCTCAGTAACGTCAGCTGAAGCCGCCGCCTGGCTCTGCCCTCCCTGGGATTGCACCTGCTTCCTGCTGCTAATAGGGTTTACAGTCTGTGCGGGGGCAGTAGGCTGCGGGGGCCGTGGGGCACAGTCAGGGCCGGCCCGGCGGTAGGGGCGCTGCCAGATGGAGTCCGAGGGGAGCCCCGGCGGGCAAGAGAGGGTCCCGGGAGAGTTACCCAGCCGGGCTGAGCCTTCTACAGAGGCTGCAAAAAATAGTGTGTGGGGGGGCAGCGAGGCTTCCCCGCCCCCTCAGGACTGTGCCGCTCAGCTCCCGCTTCCCAGGGCTGTGTTCTTAGAGGCGTGGTGCCTCCCAGTGCCTAGACACAGCAGCGCTTCCCTCCTGGTATGATGCATTGAGCTGCTAAAGCAGACTTGATTCAGTGGAATATTTCACATGCACTCCCCCCTTCCAAAATTATAATTATTTCACTTAATTCCTTATCCACGTATATGTCTGGATAAAGCCTTATAGCCGTTTACATACAAATCTGTCTCAGTTGCTCTTTTTGCTGCCTGAATTGGACTGCCTTTTACTTGTAATCCACTGTAAATCTAGTTTTGCTCTCTTAAATTATTTACTTTAAAAACTGCTATCTTGCTTACGCTTAGCGCTTAGAATGATAGCAAAATTCTGACAAGCTACACCCAACCATCACAATTTATAACCCCTCAGCCGGTTTAAAGCATAAAATAACTAAACTACAGTTTGGGGCCTCTAAAAAAAGAAAAAACTGACTCCATTTCCAATTTTACCAAAATTGGATGATAAAGGAGACACCCGGGGAAAAAAGTCTCTCTCTAAAGATAGACATTTTTGTTCAAATATGATAAAAATATAAGCATCTGGCTACACAAATACTCTTATGCATCTGATGAAGTGGGTATTCACCCACGAAAACTCAAGCTCTAATATGTTTGTTAGTCAATAAGGTGCCTCAGATTTCTTTTCTGCTCTTCCTCTACCCTTCCCCTTCACTAATTGTTCATTATTGACAGCTGAGAGGCCAGGGTTGAGAAAACATAATTGCACTTGTATTCCTGCAAGTAAGTCTATCAGCCTTCTTAGGCAGCATTTTGTTGGCCAGCTGCTACTGATAAAATTCTGACCCTGCTTTCATAACTTTATTTAAATAAATAATCTCACTACCAATAGAATCAGGGGGAAAATGTGAGGTCAGAGACAGCAGTGTCATGATGCAATCCTGCCAAACTCATACTTGTATGGGACTTGTCCTAGGAGTGGGTTCTAGGCCATGAAAGCTTATGCCCAGATAAATTTGTTAGTCTCTAAGGTGCCACAAAGGACTTCTCATTGTCTTTGCTGACTAACATGGCTACCACCCTGAAACCTGTCATGTATAATGTCCCCCTTGGCTGGTAATAGCCAGAAGGAGGCTATTTTGTTTATGGTCCAGCATGCTCGGTCATATAGTGCTTTCGCTCCTGTTTTTCTTCATTTTCTTAAGTGTTAGTGTGTTCTTTCTTCTTTTGAGCTGTACATACGTACCATTGTGTATTTTAGTGTGCATGCCACTTTCTGCTTCATGCGCTATCCATGCTTCACATGATTGAGTTTGTAGGTGGTCGTCTTATGGAATTGGGTCAAGTGGATCTTGAGGAGGATACATTTGTATCAGTTTTGGGAACCTTAACAGTAAATATCGGAGAGCGCTGACAAAAGGATAAATAGAGGGTTTTGAGAGAAGTGAAGGAAGATACATGTATATATCAGAATATTCTGAGTACTTGGTGAGCAAGTTATTTCAAACTATGTGCATATATGATTTATAGGCTAGTAAAGCCTATAACATTCATTATATTTTCTTGAATATAGGCTAGTTTTTTTTCACTTTCTCAATGCCATTTCTAGAGATTACCCATCTTTTTTTTTTTTCTGATAAATTCTTTTTCTCTTTCATGCATATAGCTTGTTGTCACTCTGAGTGTCCGAGGTATTTACTCGAGATTAATTAAGTGGTCCTGGAGGAGACAAGATAGAAAAGCGAACGCGAAGAGAGATGTCTGCTTAGATTTTCTTGCAGCATTTTCTGTCTGCCCTAAGCATTCTGTGCATTGAAACTTCGTAGGTTATCATTTGAGGACATCATCAATGACTTTGCTCTCCAAAAATCTTGGGGGGAAAAAAGGTTTTAAATTTCAGTGTTAGAATTTATGTGATGTGCAGACTGACATACTACAGGTTGTGCTGCTTCTGTTAAGGATGCTTGTCTGTGTAACTGTAACTGCTTTTGTGTTGCTGTAGATGTAAAGTTTTCATATCTACTAATTAAGAAATCATAGACAAATGTTATTTGAAACAATTTTATAATGCAAACAGGCATATTGCAAGATGTTCTAGATTTTTATTCTATTTTTACAACTTTGCTGTTGAAAATATAAACATGAAAGCTTTGTATTTGCATATATACAATTTCCTTTCTGTGAAAATAATAAATTAATTTTTTTTAATGGTATGGGGCCTCTTACACTTGACATAGCTTAGGCCTCAGAATGTCATAATCCAGCCCTGCCTGGGACAGGAAAGATGAGAGGTAGCACATTATGGCAAGGCTGCAAAAAAGGAACACAATCAATGTCAGTAACTGCTGCTGGTAGCAAATTGTGATGATAGCAGTTTGTAACAACCCCTGGGCAGCCTGCTGAAGGGGGTTGGTCTGATCATAGACTCCTGCCCTGGTTCTAGCCCCTTTCTGCCTATGTAACTTGCTTGTTTGGTGGGAGGCCACAGTCCTGGAATTGTCTTGCACTCAGTCTGTGCTGGCTGGGAGGTGGCTGGGGTCATTCAGTCCTGGGCAGAATGGATGGGGGTGTGGTTTCCGGCTTTTTCCCTTTTTCAGCCTAAGCAAGCCATTCAGCAGTGCTGGGCTGTTAATACCCTCACTGTGGTCACAGGCTGGGTCTGACCACCTCCTCAAGCAGGTGTCTTCTCAGTACCCAGCTGGGCACCTTGGCCTTCCTAGCTCTACAAAGGTGGCCACTTTAAAATACTGCAACTGCCAGAATTTCCAAACTAGGAGTAATTATCCCAAGATCTTCAGGACAAAGACTGTCTGCTGCTCTGTACAGCACCTACCACAATGGGGCCCTGACCTTGGGTTGATCCTACATAATACTGAAATAAACACAGAGGTGAAAGTAAGCCAGTATGGTCTGGTATGGCGTACTGGCAAGAGCTGGTATGCCATGCTGAACTTGACCGGCTTCCCCGGCGGCGATTTAAAGGGTCCAGGGCTCTAGCGGCTGTGGGGAGCCCTGGGCCCTTTAAATCACCGCTGGAGCTCTGGCAGTTGGGCTCATGTGGGGATTTAATGGGCTGGGAGCTCCAGCTGCTGCAGGAAGCCCCGGGCCATTTAAAGCACTGCCGCTGGAGCTCTGGCAGCTGGGCTTGGGTGGTGCTTTAAAGGGCCCAGGGCTCCCCACAGTGGCTGGAGCCTCTGGCCCTTTAAATCACCACAGGAGCCTGGCTGCCGGGTTTTGGTGGGAATGTAAAGGGCCTGGTGCTCCTGCTGCTGTGGGGAGCCCCAGGCCCTTTAAATCACCGCCAGAGCTGCAGCAGCAGGGCTCAGGCGATGCTTTAAAGGGCCTGGAGCTCCATTAGTGGCCAGAGCCCCGGGCCTTTTATTTTGCCCCGGAGCCCCTTTATCTCGCCTCTGCAGCTGGTAGTTCCGGGGTGACTTAAAGGCCCTGGGGCTTCCAGTCACAGATGGAGCCCCAGGCCCTTTAAATCTTTAAAGGCCCCACCTCTTCCGGTTGAGCCACGTCCCCACTCAGGACTCTGGCGTACCAGTAAGTCCTTTCAGTTATTTTCACCCCTGAATAAACAAGATTAATAATAGGAGAAAGAACTGTGTCACTGGCTTAACTCTTTCCATCTGAGAACTATGACCCTATCCCATTAAACATAAAATGTGTGGGTCTTGTAACATAGACCTTATGCCCAACGATCTACAACATACTGTTAACCAAATATGAGTGAATGATGTTAGCCAGCTTACTGTCTCCTGAACCATCTAGCCCAGGGGTCGGCAACCGTTCAGAAGTAGTGTAATGGTATTCTATCCCCACTCTGAACCTTAGAGTCCAAAAATGGGGTACCAACATGAATTCCTCTAAGCTTAATTACCAGATTAGATCTTGTAGTGCTGCCACCAACCAGGATTTGGAGTGCCTGGTAAACTCTGGTCTCCCCAAAACCCTCCCTGGGGACCCCAAGACCCAGATCCCCTGGATCTTGACACAAGGAAAGTAAACCCTTTCCTTCACTGTTGCCTCTCCCAAGCTTCCCCTCCCTGGATTACCCTGGAAGATCACTGTGATTCAAACTCCTTGAATCTTAAAACACAGAGGAATTCCACCTCCACCCCCTCCCT
>NC_133783.1:18266388-18282038 GCF_003597395.2 Chelonoidis abingdonii | reverse complement strand
TAACCCTTTACCGGTGAAAGAGACATTAACCCTTAACTATCTGTTTATGACAAGTAGTGTGCCGAGTCTTCATTTATTCACTCTAATTTAAGGTTTCGTGTGCCAGTAATATATTTTAATGTTTTTAGAAGGTCTCTTTCCTTAAGTCTATACATGCAACAATAGTTTAGTTATATATTAAAGTAAATAAGGTTTTTAAAATGTTTAAGAAGCTTCATTTAAAATTAAATTAAAATGCAGAGCCCCCTGGACCAGTGGCCAGGACCTGAGCAGTGCGAGTGCCACTGAAAATCAGCTTGTGTGCCGCCTTTGACGCTTGTGCCATAGGTTGCCTACCCCTCATCTAACCCCATACCAAGCTATAATAGTTGCCCTTGTTGACGGTCTCCATAGTGAGACTAATGTTTGCGCATTGAGACAGGACAACATTTAGGCCACTTGTGTTCTAAGACCACAACCTATCATGCTGACCCATGTTGTCTCGTTGTTCCTTGTGGCCCCTCTTAGTCTAATACTTACCTTGTAGTTTGCAGTTTTGAAGATGTATTGGTCCCAGGATTACCCACTTCATTGGAAATGGTTTGTTGCAACATGTACTAATCCCTTATGCTTAACAATTTGTCCTGCTTTGTATTTACCTATGGCACTCTGGTTACCTTTCCCAGACCTCAGGAAGAGATCTGTGAAGCTCAAAAGCTTATCTCTTCCTCCAACAGAAGCTGGTCTTAATAGAAGATATTACCTCAACCACTTTGTGTCTCTCATTTAGATTGTAAGCTCTTTGGGGCAGAGGATTCCTTTGTGTGACTGTTCGGCAGTTAGTGCATTGGGGTCCTGGTCCATGACTAGAGCTCCTAAATAATAATAGTAGTAACAAACACCTTCATTCTCAGACATTTTCATTGCATGACAAGGATGAAACGTACTGATGGAATGATGCAGGGCCCCTTTCTCATGTAGGGACTTCTGTGCTTTACCTGTGTTGTTGGATGCATATGTGACTTTGGCTTCCCCTGCTGTCAGTCTGCCATGCTAAAATTTAAATCCACTTAAAATCAAGATAACTTCAAATTAGCAGTGTTTTCAAAGGAATTAATTGATACTTATGACAAAAAATAACTTATTCATGACAATTTACTTAATCTATTCAGCCATATTTGAATTGCCTGAAGTCAAATTCAGTTGCTTAATATTTACGTGGGTAAGAAGGTGCAGGTGTTCCTATTTGTTGTCCTATGCATTAATTCATAATCTTAAAATCGTTCTCATCAGGATTCAGAATTTAACACTTAAACACGTGATCAGGGTCATTGAAATCAGCGAGGGCAACCGTGGGGAAACTAGTGGATATAAGGCTCAGCAACTGATGACATTTTTAAGTACTATCCCAATGAAATCAATGGGATTACTCATGCTATTAATATTAAGCATGTGTGTAAGTGTTTGCAGAATCGGGACCTTGGATTACACACTAATTGGGGCTGGGACCACCTTTTTATTAAACACACACACATAGTACGTAGCAGAATCAAGTCCTGAGGGGGTACCACAGCAATATTACTACAATAACAAAAATTCTATTGCATTGGCTAGAGCAGTATCAGTTTTATAACTCTGTAAATGGATATACTTTACATTTCAGAGCACACTGCAAGATGCACGCTATTTGTGTGGGTTGCCACTGCGGGTGGATTTTGATAAGGGTTGAGCATGTGGAGATGGAGAGGAGTTTAATTTTATTTTTGTAAATTATGGCAGGATGTGTGTATAGAGTGTTAGATAGGTGTCCCTTATTTTTTAACATAAATCTAAATACAGTAAAGATCAATTGCTGTTGGAGATAACAGCGGTGCTTTTATGAGTTGCAAACAGGGAGGAATCCCATTTTTCCAATCTATGTACTTCAAGAATTCTCCCAGATAGGGAGTCAGTCTGATCTAATGGTTAGGTCACAGGACTTGACATCAGGAGGCTTGGGTTTTATTGTCAGTTGTGCCCTTGATTTGATTTGCACTTACTCGCTCTCATTTTCTGTGAAATGGGACCCATACTTGTACTCACTTCTAAAGTGCTTTGTGAGATATGGAAGAAAAACACTATGTAGGTGCAGGGTACTATTATTGGACCACTAAGATTCTGTGCATGGAGGAAGCAAAAGGGTAATCAGAACGTGGTAATGCATTTTGTAATGATAAAAACATTTAGCACTTCAGTACAAAAGCTTCACAGCAAGAAACTAGTTGTCGGAAAGAAATTATTGCAGTGCTGTCATCTAGATTAAACATGTTTTATTATTTTACTGCAAAATTCTTTAGAAGAGATACTCAACTGTACGAAAAGCCATTGCAATGAACTGCATGCATTTTTGAAAATTATTTGCTTCTAAATTGTGGAACATATGAATTGTTAATAAATAATTTGCTGATGTAAACAGCACTGGTACTCTAGCTTAGACTAAAAGTTGAAATACTGAGAACCCATCTATTTACGGTATATGATATATAGTAGCTATTGTGGCATAGATGCTTTTTTGTCCACTAAAAGCTTAGTAAATTAACTTCTCCATTCCAACTGATTTCTATGGCTTTTTTTCCAGGAATGATTCTAAATGTAACATTTAAAAGTCTTTCGCACAATGGAGGGGAAAAAAGCCCATTGCTTTAGCCCTGAAATGCTCCAAGAATGTTGTGATAGCAGTTCTGTAGCTAAGAGTGACTTGGGCATTCTTTCTAAATATAGTCAACTTCTATGTTATAATCCATAGCTGCTTTTGTTTTGGTGAGATTCCATGCCTGTCGACACTGGGAAATTTTCTAGAATTTTGCACCAAAAGTAGGAATGCTAAGAAACCACTAACGGGGATAAGGCCCTGGGAACTTGTGGCATCTTAAGTGTAACCTGCAAAGGGAAACCTGTTTTGAGAAGAGTTAGGTCTTGTCTACAGGGAGACGCTATTGTGAAGTAAGCGAGGGTGTAAATTTAAAGTGCAGTAGTTATGCTGTAATAGCTTCCCACATGGATATTTGTGCACTAAATGCCTGTGTACACTTGTAAAGTGGATTAAACTAAGCCTCACACAAGCACTCTTAGTGTGAAATAAGTGTCCACAGGGAAGCTATTGCAGACTACCCATTGTGGGTTATTTTCCCCCTATAGACAATCCTTTAGAATAGAGTGCTTAAAATGGCTGTGCCTGTCTGGATCCATGCCCATGCTATTGCTACCAGTGATAGAATTGAATTAGTGAAATTAACAATTGGAGAAACTTGTTGGCATAAAAAGACTAATGTACTGGTAAACTCAACCTTTGATTAAATGATGGTCTGCCAGTCCTCTCAATGGCATGCTATTACTTACTGAGGGAAGCTCGGTAAGATTTAGAAAAGATCAAGCAATCCTTTGCGGATACAAGGAACCCAAGTGACTCCCAAATTAGGCCACTAAATCACTCCTCTAATCAATTAGTTGCCTCTCTTTAGTCATTCTGTCATCTAGGGCTACTCTGAAAAAACTGGTGAGTGCTTGCACTTTGCCAGTTCCACAGTTGCACTGAAGCTGGCAATTATAGGAAACACACACATATATAATTTCCTCACAGAAAAATGGCTGACCAAGTATTATTATTTTATCAATGACAATTGGTTAATAGCATAGTAAAAACATCCTGATTGGATAATAATTAAATCAGTTTCAATATCATGTGCTGCAAAGAGCTGCAGGAGACACATTAAAGAGCGTCTTGCAGCTCGCAAGCCTCAATCTGAGTATCACTGCTCTAACCTGATGCACGATACAACCTCCTTCACTACGATAGCAAATTCATAGCCTACATAACCAGTAACGGAAAGAAAAAGTAATTGTGATGGTCTGTAGCAGCTGGAGTGAAGAAAGAGACCTGATTCTGATCAGTGCTGTCTTTTACAAACAGCCATCTTCTGACTAGTGCTAGTGCTAGGCCATTTAATGAGAGGACTGGCCGAGGGGACCAACTGCCAATGGCAATCTGCTGTGTGTTATACACCCTCCTGTTTCCTTGCTCCCCAACATGGTGCTAGCTGTGAGACCTGGCTTCCTTTAACATTAATTCTCCTCTATATTAATATGAATAGCTGAGAGATTTTAATTTGCAAACCAAGAAGGTATAGTGCAAGTAACCCTTGCAGATTTTCAATTTTTTGGAAGGTAATATGGAAAGTTAACTAAAATTCATATTTCTAATAAGATCTTAAGTATAATGCACAGAAAATATTTCCCCGCCTCCCAAAATAGCAAGGTAATCTATTTCATGCTGTATTTCAGTGGTAGGTGAGAATATTTTATAATATATATGTAGCTTCCTTCTGGAGGAAAAGTGCTTTATAAATATTAATTCATCTGTCAGAGAGAATGCACTTTTTTGTAGGTTAATCTTTAAACTATTACAAGTTAATTGAAGTCTGATGTTTAGTTCACTTTAATATCATTAAGTTCATATTTAATGATATTAAAGTGAACTTATTTAAACAAAGGACAGTAGCATCCTGCAGTCTACCTTTTTACATATTCAGGTGTATTTGAACTCTTTAGCTACATTTACCAAAAAGTGGATGTCACTATTGATTATATCCCCTTCAAGATGACCAAAGAAAGAAAAAATACTTATTTTAGTTAATTTCAGATCTTTCCCATCTTTTTTTAGCTGTACTGTGTTCCCCTTAATACACAGGTGCTCCACTGAAAAACATTTTTTAAGTGGAATGTTTAAAAGTTTTATACTCTGTGTTTGTTTGTTTAGGCCTCACAACTCCTGTATCAAGGGTGGGCAAACTTTTTTTTGGCCCTAGGGCCACATCAGGATGCAAAACTGTATGGAGGGCTGGGTAGGGAAGGGTCTGCCTCCACAAACAGCCTGGCCCCTGCCCCCTATCTGCCCCCTGACGGCCTGCCTCAGAACCCCCCACCCATCCAACCTCCCCTGCTCCTTGTCCCCTTACTTCCCCCTTCCCAGGACTCCCGTTCCTAACCGCCCACCCGCTATCTAACCCTCCAGTTCCCCATCCCATGCCCCCCCCCCCAAACCTCTGCCCTATCCAACTACCTCTGTTCCTATCCTCTGACCGCTGCCCACAGAATGTCTGTCCCATCCAATCACCTCCTGCTCCCTGGGGCCACCTGTCCCTTATCCAACCCCTCGGTCCTGTGGCTGTGGGGAAAGGAGAACAGCGGGGGAGGGGCCCAGGGCTAGCCTTCCAGGCCAGGCGCTCAGAGGCTAGGCAGGTCAGTCCCGTGGGCAGTAGTTTGCCTATCTCTGACCTATGTGCTGTAGAGAAATATCATTATTTTACAAATGGGGTGACTAAAGCATATATGTTAAATAACTTTCAGCTCATACAGTGAGTCAATGTCAGTACCTGAATTAGAGCTCACCCTAATCTTCTGGTTGAATGCATAATCCAGTATGCACCAGTTCATTCCAGTATTCTTTTTTTATATATTAAAAAGTGTACTCATTTCAAATACTGAACTAGTCTTACTGACTGTGTAGTGATTAAAGACCTAGGGTACCACACACTTTCGATGACATAGTAAATACTTAGTTCTAAAAAATACTTAATACAATTTCTGTACTAACAGTGAGGAGTACTTATGGCACCTTAGAGACTAACATTTATTTGGGCATAAGCTTTCATGGATTTTTTTTTGCTGATACAGACTAACATGGCTACCACTCTGAATTTCTCTAATGTTGTTAATTGGATTTTATTGTAGTTCTACAATGTTTGGTTTCTTGATAATCTTGTATGTATCTTGATATCTAGGAATGCAGCATTCAAGAAAAGATTGACTTTGAAATCCGCATGCGAGAGGGAATTTGTAAACTGCTTGCAGTGAGCACCCAGAAAGACCAAGTGCTGCATGCAGTTAAAAACTTGATGGTTTGCAATGCTCGCGTACTTGCCTACAAGACAGAACTACAGAAACAAAAAGAGGAACCAGTCACGTACAGAACAGGAGGAGGGTGAGTAATAATCTTGAGTGTTTTGTTACAAATTGAAAATTCAGTAGCAAGCTCTAAGTTGTGATTTAAAAAAATAAAATAAAATGGTTTAGGTAATTGTTAGTGTTGTATCAGGAGGCTTAGGCAGAAAATTGGATCTAGTACTGGCTTGTCCTCTTCTCTCCTCCCCCCAAACAAAACTCAAAACAAAAACCTACAGCAACTTGATCTTTGCACTGTACTGGAGCATTAAATCTGCATTTCATAACCTCATTTCAAGATACTGGATTTGGTATTTTAGAAAATGTAAATTGAGGTAATTTGTTCTCCACTAAAACATATTATGGGCATTATCCAGTAGTGTTCAAGATGTAAGTGTGGGATACCCTGATGAGCATGTTTTGTACAAGAGAGAAGCTTACATTGAACGTGTGCAGTGATATCAGGTTAGGTGTGTGAAGGAACAAAGTATGGAAGACCTTATGGGTAAGCCCCTACTTGAATTGCAGGATGATTGTCAAAAAATGGCAGCTGAGTTGTAGACAAACCATGGAAAATTGCAGAAAAGTAATAATGGAGCTTATTACTTTTCCGCTGTCGGCCACCTGGGGCTGAGAGTGAGGGCCCTGGGCTGACGGCAGGGGCTCCTGCTCTCCGTCCCGGGGTGGCTGGGGCTCCCACTGTCAGCTCTACACACAGTGAAAGACTAATATTGTGGAATCCTCAATATTGCAAGCTAAGTAGAGCTTTACTTATGGGATTATCTCCAAACCAGTATACCTTCATTTCTAGTTTTCAATCTTTTACTCTTTCTAAATCAGCAGTTCTCAAACTTTTGTACTAGTAACTCCTTTCACACAGCAAGCCTCTGAGTGCGATCCTTCCTTATAAATTATTTAACACCATTATAAATGCTAGAGGCAAAGCATGGTTCGGGGTGGAGGCCGACAGCTCATGAGCCCCCATGTAATAACTTCGCAACCCCCTGAGGGATCCTCACCCCCAGTGTGAGAACCCCTGTTCTAAATGTACTTTAATAGTTAATTGGTACCCTCTGCTGGCCATTTTAGTTAACTACATCATAGGATTCAAAATACACAATTCTTCACAAACATGAAGACAAATGCTTGATTGAAAATATGCCTGAACTATAACTGCTGGGTGAGTTGAAGCATAACCAGCTAACCTGTATAATGTTGCTCTGCAAAAGGGAATAGAACTTGTGTGTAATATTGAGAATAGTGATACAGAGCTACCATTTCTTTCAGGTTATCATTTTAATGAAGTATTATGTAGCAATTCAGTGCAGAATCTCTTCAAGCAACTATGGCTTAGTCCCAATGAACTGTATCCATAGCAACAAACTTCTAACATTTTGCATCTAAAAGTGTTGTTTTTTTGGGGAGAAAGCTAGAGAATTTTATTTTGTGGCCAGATTAACCCTGATGATTAAAGCTAATTTTTAAAATTATTGCATATGCATATAACCACAGTATATTTTATGGCATCATCAAACTTTTACCAGTTATATTGCTTTTTCGTAAGAAGTTAAAGACTTATATGACATTCTTTTCTTTCTCCATCACCAAAAGCAGAAAGACCAAATATTTATGTTGACTCTTAGATCTGTAGGCTTTTGATACCATTGGCCGCAAGGTAAATACTGATGATTTTAACAAAATTAAATAAAAAACTGGACTGTTGTATTTAAATCAGATGTTTTTGATATGTAAATAGTTTTGTGTTTTTTTAAAAGAAACCTGTTTAAAATGAGATTGAATTTAATACAAAATATTGTAAGGTCTAAACTTATTAAAATCTTTTAAAATAGGCTATCTCCATGGCCTCTATCAAAAACTTTGAGTTAAAGGCTGCTTTTCTATATAAAGAAAGATATTTCCCTCCCCCCAATTCTAGATTTTGAGGTCAAGCTTTATAAATATGGCACAGTAGGTCAGTCTAACTTAAGAGACTTAGGCAAGTAGGAATTTAAGCTTCAATCACTTTCTTTTAGGAATATTTAAACATTTTCCCCAACTGACCTGAAATAATCAGTTAAATTAGCTGACTATAGTTAATCCTACAGTTTAATAAAATCATTTAGTTGTAAATGTGAAACCTGGTTTGATAAGAGAAGTTTATGGATCCAAACCATTTAAGATTGTGTTATTTAATAAAAATACATTTTATATGCTGTTTTGTATGTCTAATTAAATTTAAGTTACTATCCTAACGCATCTTGACACAAATCTTGAGCAAAACATTATTTAGTAAATAATCAATATATTGTTCCCATTTTCTGACATACTGAAATGTACAAGTAATGAGAATCTGGAAATATTAAACTATATAATTGCTTAAATAAATGTGTATAGTTATAATGTATCCTCTAGGTAGCAAAAAGATGTACAAATCTAGTGTAAAGGCTTTATTTACTTGCAGATCAACATCCATAATGGCTATATCAACCAATGAGAATGCACCGTTCATTAGACAATAACTGACATACAAATGGAAAAGCTGATTAAAATACGGTATTTAACTTGATTCTTTCCATTAGGTGATTTAAGCCAATCCACCTTGGTGATACATTTGCAGATCAAAGCATAGATTCTTGGAGATACGTTTGTGTCTATGCTTGTTTTTTTTTTTCCTCCATGGTTTAGAGAACAGTACTGGATGGCTGCTTGTCTACCCGAAAAGCTGTCTTTGACAGGGATTGTACAGGGTTCTGTCTCATCCCCATTCAGCGGGCACCTGAAACCATTAGCTTTGTGTTGCAGTGCCATTAGTGTTCTGACAACATTTGGGGCAGGTCTACACTTAAAGAGCTACATGGCGCAGCTGCACTGATGCAGCTGTCGTGCATTAGTGAAGACATTACTGCGCTGACAGGAGAGCATTTGCCATCAGTATGGTTAATCCACCTTCGCAAGAGTCAGTAGAAGCTCTCCCATCGGCTGTCTACACAGGGGGTTAGGTCGGCATAACTGCTCAGGCGAATGGATTTTTCACACCTGAGTGATAGAAGTATACCAATATAGTATAGACCAAGCATTGGATTTTGTCTCTGCTTTGTTGAATCATCATAATGCAGTGGATCATCTGTTCCAATGTCTGGCATTTGGTTGAGATTCAATCTAGATAACACTGGTGGTGTCTGAGAGTTATGGGAGGCAATTGGTTGTAATTGTGGAAGTGACTTCTGCCTTCTCAAATGAGTGGTGTGCTCATTTCTTCTTACTTAGATTTAAAGTCTGGTGTCCTAGCTGCTTCTGGATGCCCAGATATCAGAAGTGACTAGGAACTGTTAACTTAACTTGGCCAGGAGATAGGGAAGGTTGCAAAGGGATGTGGAACTCATTACTGCTCATTCCTTTGAGTGGGGAGGGATAGTTCAGTGGTTTGAGCATTGGCCTGCTAAACCCAGGGTTATGAGTTCAATCCTTGAGGGGGCCACTTAGGGATCTAGGGCAAAATCAGTACTGGGTCCTGCTAGTGAAGGTGGCAGGGGGCTGGACTCTATGACCTTTCGGGGTCCCTTCCAGTTCTATGAGATAGGTATATCTCTTTGTTACCTCCAGATTGGTCCATTCCAATATGATTTACATGGAACTACCTTTGAAGACATCTTGGAAACTTTAGTTAGTACAGAATATAGCTGGCCACATACTTAGTGGTGGTTGTCTCAGGGTATGCTCCACACCAGTGCTTCAGAGATTGTATTGACTCCTAATTTGTTTCTAGGTTCATTTTAAGGTGTATTGATTAGAGTTTTTCCCTTATTAAAACCTCAGGTAATCTGCATATTAATTATCACCCTGAAAACGCAACACTTGGCAATAACTTCTGTTAGTTGAGGAGGAAATGTTTCTCTCTCCATCTTTTAATACAACAAATGGAGAAAGTAAATTATAGTCTCTTTGTGTGTATGTGGAGGAAAGGGAGAAGCAATAGACATAACTAGATTCTCTTGGAGTTGAAAAATGCAGGGAAGAAAGATCTGCTCACTTACCCTTTAATGTCCAGCTTACACCGTTTAAGGATCCAATCCTCTGTGAAATTAGGGAAGTTTACAATATCTTCCTTCAAGAATATGCAGAGCCCAACAACTTAAGCATGGGCTCCTCTACATCCAAAGGTAGCCAAATTCTTCTTTAAAGAAAAGCATCTGGACTGAGCATGTGTCAAACTTCAATCTTAAACCCATTCAAGTGTGGAAGTTTTAAAGACTGCTAATATTGTTCAGAAGCTTGCTTTTAGAGGTAAAAGTACATTATTCCAAGCCTTCTGTTTTTTTGTTTTTTTGTTTTTTTTTTTTTGGCAGGTGTTCAGATGTTCGGACTAAAGAGCGTGCAGCATGTAGAGGAAAGGTTGCCATATCAGGTACACAACTGGGTGACCATTTCATTTTGTTGTAAATGTAGAAAAATCTAATAAATTATATATTAGCAGTTCTCAAGCATTACAAAGTATATATGATTGGACAGTTTTTTTTCATTTGGCCAAATATACAAACAAGGTGGGATTTTAGAAAAAAAAGTTTAGATGATTTAGGAGCATAAGCCATTGTCTTTCAGTGGAACCTGTGCTCTTTAGTAATTTGGGGGCTTTTGAAAACCCCACCCAAGATCTTCCTACTACTTTGAAGGACTTTCATATTATGGAATGCTTTTGTATCTGCCTATATGTTTAAACATGTTTGAAAGATAAATATATTCATTTACTTAAAAATAAATGTGTTAAAGTCTTGGGATAAAAATTTGAAAAGTGCTCAAATCCTTTTGAAAGTGAATAGGATTTGTGTTAGGTGCTTTTAAAAATGTCTTCTGTGATCCCTCATAGCCCAACTTCTACATGATCCTATCATGAAATCTGTAGGATCTTATAATATAATACCGTAGATATTTGTTTGCAGCAACACCTTGTAAGAGCAACCACTGCCTACGAGCAACATTTCCCCTGGGAACACTTTCCCTGTTGTGAATTGTCAACACTCTCCATAACAGCAACAGCCATTTAGGAGCAACATAGCAAAAGGGCACCAATATGTTGCTACTAATGAGCATTTACTGTAATAATACTTAACTTTTATTCAGCACTTCATCAGTACATTTCAAAGTGCTTCACGATCCTTTATTTATTCTCACAACTCCTCTGTGGGATAGGGAAGTATTATTATCTTCAATTTACAGATGCACCATTGATTTTTAACATGATTTGACACAAGATAAGTAAGAAAATGTTATATTCCAAATGTATCTTTCAAAATTTTATGATGGGAATTGAGATTCTTCCAACTTGATGAATCATGTGTTCGCTTCCTGAATACACTTTTTTAAAGGTTATACTATAGGTTCTGCACCTAAACAAGCATGTGTACATGTTGGGCCAGCTTTAGCCTTAGGCTAGGTCTACACTGAGGGGGGCTCGACCTAAGATGCACAACTTCAGCTATGCAAATAATATAGCTTAGGTCGATTTACCTGGCCGTGAGGATGATGGTGAGTTGACCACTGCTGCTCCCCCGTCGACTCTGCTTCCGCCTCTCGCCACGGTGGAGTTCTGGAGTTGATGGCAGAGTGATCGGGGATCAATTTTATCGCTTCTATGCTAGACACAATAAATCGATCCCCGATAGATCGATCACTATCCGGCAGATAGTGTAGACATACTCTTTGTGTAAACGTGTGCTACTCTGTTGACCTTATACCATGACTAAGGCTATGATTTTAGCACTGGTATTTTTATTAAGTCACGGACAGGACATGGGCAATGAACAATAAATTACAGATTTATTGAAACCACTGCCATGAGGCTGAAGCTGGAGCCCTGAAGCCGGAGCCCAAGTGTTGCAAGGCTGAATCATTGAAATTTTCAGGAACTCGGAGAGGTCTCATAAAATCACGGAATCCGTGACTGACTTGTAGCCTTAACAATAGCTGAGGTTGGTTCATAGTGTAGTTGCTGATGGTGCCCGCAAAAATCTGGTAGACATTGACAATGCTTTTTTTAATTCACTGCTTAAATGAGCAATAAACACCAAAAAACAAGTTAAAATGACTCACTTTTAAACTTTCTCTACTGTAATAAAAAATAAAGTTAAATTTGTCTTTTCCTTTTTGGGGTGTGTGATATATGCTGTTCTGTCACCAAGGCTTAATGGAATCATGTAATCATTTTGTTGGATGCTAGGGCACATAGAATAGACTTAGAAGGGTTGCAGCTTTATCTCAACATGGAGTGGGGAATACATTCATTATCCATAATTTTTCTTGTTCTTATATTGTTTTCATGCATTTAAGTCCCGCTTGCATGAATAAACTATGTAATTTATCTCATTTACCAATTATTTTGTCAGCAGACAATAAATTAAATGTTGTTCAAAAAGCATAACTGTAATTTAAAGGTCTGTTTTTATAATGATCTATAAATGTCAAAAGGAATCATTGGATTTAAAACTGATTAATTGTACTACGTGAATGTATCTAATTTAAATCCATATGGATTTACAGTTAATTGTAACTGAAATTAAAATGTGTGAAAATTGATCCGAATTTTTGATAAATGGTTTATAAGTATCATGTTAAACTTGTTCAAGTAATTGAGTGTCTATATCCTGATGACTTTCTGATTAAGGCGTAAATTTTTCATTTTTCATGATGTAGAAGGAGGCATGCAAAAGTACTTTTGTTAGCCAACGTAGTTTTTTTTTTTTTTTTTTAGAGCATTAAAGCAATCATTCATGACTTTCCATGGTTAAAGTTTCAAAAACTTTTGTAACTCCGTTTCCATATATTTTATAACTTTCAGACCTTTGTCTTTTAAGGCTGAAATTTTCTGTGCTCAGTTCTTTCAAATTAAAAAAAAATAAAAAATTCCTGGAACTTTGAGCCACGTGAGCCACATTTCCACTTGTGTAGCTGTCAGTGACTTTTTAAGTGGTTCTGTTGCAGCAAGGAAGCTTTTCCAAGATTTCAGGCATCTAACTGCTGTGACCATGAAGCAGATGTCTGGTATCTTCAACCTGTTGCAATCATTCTGTTTTGCTTTCAATTGCTTTCCTAATAGCCACAGAAGCAGTTCCAGCAAGCACAAAAAGGCCACTTTGTTTGTTTCAGGCATCATATGATTAGCAGTAGCTGTTAATTCAGCACATGGTCCTGGTTCTTTGTGTGAGCTGATCTTTCCCACAGTAGACGTGCATATTCAGCTGTCGAATAGCAAAGTGCAAGTGCAGTGGTTGTTAATGTTGCTGGGTTGGTTCCCCATTTTGAATTTGCAAGCTTCCTGAGTATGTTGTTCCAGGTGTTAACTGTGCCTTTTGTCTCCTTCATGTGTGCCTTGAAGGAGAGAGTGCCATATAGTGTCACTCCATTTCAGTGTTGAGTAACTGATACTCCATTCCAGATGATGGTGTGCTTCATATTGGCCTCAGATGTTGAGGATAGAAGAGACTCACTTGTGTTTTGGCTGTGTTGGCATGGAACTGGTTCTTAGTGTAATAGACTGAGAGCCCAGACGGTGCCGATATTAATGTAACTTACATCAGAATGAGATCCTTGGCTGGAGCAGCAACACATAGATCATTGGCATAGATAAAACTTGTGCTGAAATGGAACAGTTGATCACTCATTAGATGTTGAAAAGTACTGGCAAGAGTATGCTCGCTTGTGGTAGGCCATTTTCTTTTGCCTCCATAAGCTCTGCTTCCTGTGTAGTTCAATGTAAGAACATTAGTGCTCTAATAGAGGTGGTATCAGTTATACAAAGTGTTGTATTTTTTAGAGGAGCCTTCAGTAATTTATTATGTCCTATCCTCCTGATAGGACAACAAATACAGTGCCTGTTATCATATCCTTTTCAAGGCCATCTTTGTAGTATTGACTGATGTTTAGTACTTTTCCGGTGCATGATTTTCCTGGGTAGAATCCACCTTACTCTGAGATTAGTTGCTTTTCAACATATGGTGATAGATGACTTGAGATGTGATGCTTGTACGGTTTGCAGAAGTGATAATAGTGATATAAGCCTGAATTTCTTCAGCTCCACTGCATCCTTCTGTGGCTTCAGGAGTGCCGCAACACATGCTCATAGCTTTGTGTGTAGCTGAGCACGTTAAACAACTTAAGTAACCAGTTCTTTGTTGCTGGTCCAAAGTGTTTGATTTGGTCAGACCAAATGTCAGCTAGTCTGGTGGCTAGATTCTCTAAAGCCGTAAATCCTGCTGAATGCCTATATCTGCAATATAACCAAAGAATTTCTATGCCTGCAGACCAACTCAGTCGTCAGCATAACCGACTGTACCTTAACATCAAAGCAGTCGTCAATGTCATTCAGAATTGTTTTCATCAAGACGGCACTGATGATAATATCAGCAAATGTCAAAGGGCTCTGGTGTGCCAAACACAGCCCGATAGCCAAAATGTGCACAGACTACAATTGTGAAGAACTGGTCTCTGCACTAATTGAGGAAAAATGGAAGTCATGGCAGAATCTTCTTGCAAGTACAGATATGACCCATAGCAGTAAGAAAGCATGGATTACCATCTGGAAGCTTAACAATGACCCAAGAAAGGCAGAGCAACACTACAACGTTCTTGGAGACCAGGTCGTACACTAACTCCTGGAAAATAGCAGGGAACCAAACAGACAACCGAAATTGCAGCTTGAGTAGCAAGAAGAGCAGGAAATTTATAATTTTGAGGCATAATGGAAAATGACCGAATTAACCTCCACAATAGCGCCCTCAAGAATGGCAAAGCTGCTGGTCTAGGTGGCATTGGTACTGAACAAATCAAACACTTTGGACCAGCAGTAAGGTTGTTACAATTAAAACAACAAGAAAACTTGGATGAAAAATCCTCTGAGAATAACTGTCTAATGGAACTTGCTGAACAAGTATCTGTATTTTTTTTTTCTGTATACTTTCTGTACAGACCAATTCCACAACCAGTAAAGTTCCTATATAAGAATGTGTTAAAGATTTTTAATGAAAACCAGCATATTTGCACTAATGCCGTTCACCATCTCAAGTCACCTAATATATTGCATGCTCTTTAAAGTTGGTGTATTGTACTTCTGGAGCCAACTTTGTTTAATGGAGTTCACTTTATGTGACATGTATTTGAGTAATAAATCTATAAATATCAATAGGCACTGCTGTTTGCCAGTGTCAGATATAATAGACCTTAACAGGGTAGATGAACTAATACGTTTGTTTAAAGAAATACCAACTCCATTATTAGTTACTGATAGCAAGTGATTTAGAAGAATTAAGCTGCTCTGCCTTTAGCCCTTTAATATGGTTATAAAGTAAAAGGTAACCTTTTCTTTTAAGTAAAAAGTAGGGCTTGTCAAGTGATTAAAAAAAATTAATTGCAATTAATCACACCGTTTATTTAAATATTTTTGGATGTTTTCTACATTTTCAAATATACTGATTTCAATTAGACTCAGAGACTCAGATTTAAGGACTGGAAGGGACCTCGAGAGGTCCAGTCCCCTGCCCTCATGGCAGGACCAAATACTGTCTAGACCATCCCTGATAGACATTTATCTAACCTACTCTTAAATATCTCCAGAAATGGAGATTCCACAACCTCCCTAGGCAATTTATTCCAGTGTTTAACTACCCTGACAGTTAGGAACTTTTTCCTAATGTCCAACCTAA
>NC_133783.1:18260251-18266288 GCF_003597395.2 Chelonoidis abingdonii | reverse complement strand
AATGCCTGTTCTCACTTTCTGGTGACATTGTAAATAAGAAGAGGGCAGCAATATCTCCCTTAAATGTAAACAAACTTGTTTGTCTTAGCGATTGGCTGAACAAGAAGCAGGACTGAGTGAACTTGTAGGCTCTGAAGTTTTACATTGTTTTGTTTTTGAGTGCAGTTATGTAACAAAAAATCTACATTTTTAAGTTTCTCTTCCACGACAAAGAGATTGCAAGAAAGTCCTTGTATGAGGTGAATTGAAAGTCTATTTGTTTTATCATTTTTACAGTGCAAATATTTGTAAGCAAAAATATCCATTTTGATTTCAGTTACAACATAGAATACAATATACATGAAAATGTAGAGAAACATCCAAAATATTTAATAGAATACCAATTGAAATTTATTATTTAACAGTGCAATTAAAACTGCGATTAATCACGAATAATTTTTTAAATTATGATTAATTTGTTTTGATTTGTAATCAAGTGAGTTAACTATGATTAATCAACAGTTCTTCTAAAAAGCTTTTTTTAAAAATTTTTGTCAGGCAAGTTGATCCAAATTCAGTATGTAATTGCAAGTGGTATTTGCTCAATCACTGGCAAGGCAAGAAAAAGCACTTGCCGCGTGAACTTCTCCAAGTTAGCCTTAAATATAGAGGGATTGTCTGTCTTGTAGCAAAATGAGTGGTTCCCAGCACAAACATAGCAAGAGTATTTCACTTAACATGTCTTCACTGTAAAATTGACTTAAATATCACTCAGAGCCACGTTCCGGGAGCCACCTGGAGATGTTATTTCAGATTCTTAAATAAGATTATAAACTATACTAGGATAAAGAACATTTCTAAAGGAGAATGACACTTCATATTGAACTAGTTAAATTATGAAGTTTCTTTTGGCACTAAGTGGTAGCGATTTGAATTAGTTACGCTATTTGTTGGATAGAAAGAGTAGGCCCTACTATGGCCAGAAATAGAACGGTAGAAAAACAGACCAGAAATATTCTGTGTTTTATTTGGACTGGAGGTCTACACTGTTGTTTGTAACTTAATTTTTCCTTTTCTTCTTTAGATATCCGCATACCATTAATGTGGAAAGGCTCTGATCACTTCAACAGTAAAGAAAGTATGTTAGATTTTATTGAACTGTTATAAACAGGTAATGTTAATCAAAGTTTAAACTGGACATGGTGTTGAGACCCTCCCTGGACATGGAGTTGAGACACTCCTTTTCACCTATTTTTTTGAGAGAATTTTGCAGAACTAAATACTATCTGCACTGCTGCACAGGAGCCCTTACCCTGAAGGTAGTGGTGGTAGCCATTCAAAATAGGTTAGAATTATGCAGTTTCTATTCATTTAAATTACTACTACTGAGAAGGTGGTGCTGTGGAGAAGCTTGGGCATATCTGAGCTGAATGAAACTCTAATACTGTAGGTTAGGTGGGTATTGGAGATGCTTTTGAGAGAGAGAGAGAGAGAGATTGAAACTTCAGAGGAAGAAATAGAAAAGTGGCACCACTTAGTTGACTAATAGCTGAAAAAATTCAGAATACATTTCTTGTATCTTGTTGCCTTAATTTGAAAGAGTATTTGGTGGGAGATGCCTTTGCCAGAGAAGAATTTAAATGAAAGTTCTGTCTGTTTGCGTTGAGTGGATTATTTCGTAGTCTTCACAAATGCACGTACTTTGCTATGTAATGGAGATTAACCCTAAATCTGTTCTACCTGTCACCAGGCATTGATTTCACTTTGATTTTTTTCAATAGGATAAGAGGGGTTTAGTATGGCTAAATACTCTAATCCATGAGTGCATTCATAATACAGTATGCACTCTGGTGTTCAATGGTTTTTTGTGTTTTTTTAAATCCTATTGAGCACAAATACTTTAATAAAATTTCTGAATTTATTAGTAAATATTATAAATGCTTGTAGAAAGGAATGCTTGAGTAGAGGTTGAAATTAATTTTTCTTTCTAGAATGTTGCTCTACAGATGTGCATTTTGTAGTTGAACCATCAAAGCTGCTGCAACACTCTAGGATGTATAATTTATGATTACAAGAATTCTTTGATAACGCATCATAGATACAAGTTAAATTTGATTTGAAACTCATTTCAGTGTCTTCATTTACAGGAAACCTTTAACATTGTGTTACATAACATCTCTGCTAAAACATTTCTTTGGTTCTTCCACAGGATCACAGCGCTATGCAATTTTTTGCTTATTCAAAATGGGAGCTGAGGTTTTTGATACAGACATGGTTATTGTGGATAAAGCAATAACTGATATCTGTTTTGAAAATGTAACCATATTGTGAGTATCAGTTTTTGTTGAACAAAGTAAATGTTAACTTTTGTGATTCTTATGAAAAAAAGACATGAGGTGATATGTACATAGGTCTTGATCCAACAGCTACTGAAATAAATGGAAGGTCTTCTGGTGACTTGGATGGGTGTTGAATCCTTTTCTTTACCCAAGGAATTTGGGCGCCTGTATGGGGATGCTATGTTTAGCTGAATCACTAAATGCCTTTTCCATTGTGTTATATTCAGAAATGTCTTATTGTGATTTAAATGAGTGGGGCTGGTGTGTGTGTGAAATTAAATTAATGCATTGAAACTGAAAGTATACAGATCTTCATGTAAACAAAAAACATTAATACTTAAAATGTTGGATGCAATCACCACATAAGGCTGCTATCATATCTTTTTTTAAGGATCCCATAGTTCACCTCCTTATTGACACTATGTATTGAAAAACAAACTTACTCCCTGCTTGATCGTCCACTGCACCTTCATGAGCCTGTGCCACAGCCACCGTCCTTCTTGTTGTGAAAACTGGACAGGAAGTTGTTCATTCCCCATTAAAGATGGAGGAGGAATTGGGCTTGTATTCCTTTTGTGTGTGTTTAATGTATGAAGAGAGATGGTGAGGCACTTAAGTATTTTTTTCCTCGTTGTTTTTAATTAGAAATTTGAGTCATATCTACCCAGGAAGCTCT
The DNA here is from genome assembly GCF_003597395.2 of Chelonoidis abingdonii. Taxonomy (NCBI): domain Eukaryota; kingdom Metazoa; phylum Chordata; order Testudines; family Testudinidae; genus Chelonoidis; species Chelonoidis abingdonii. The sequence continues at coordinate 18,263,294 of NC_133783.1, read as the reverse complement.
CTGGTAACTCAAGAACTACTTAAAACAAAAGTTGATAGACTGAAAACTGAGAAGTTGAGAAGGAAAGGGATTTTTAAACAGACTTTAAGAATGTTTTTTGTTAATATCTGTTCAAATGAATATTTAAGGCAAAGATTTAAGTCCGCCCCTTAAAGGGTAGGAGAGCTAACAATAGTAGTAAGTCTTGCAGCAAACCACAGAAGACTACTTTGATATTCCTGATGTTTCTAAGGTTAAAGAATTTTTATAAAATCTTTATCATTATGAAACATAAAGTAGAAAGGGCAACAAACTATTTAAAAAATATTTGTAGATCCTCTTAAGTCAACCCCTTAATTGCCCAGGATTCTGTCTAACAACTTGAGAGAACATTTCAATCCACTCAGCTGTTGTTGATGCATATAGCAAAGAGAATGCAGTGCCCTTGGAGAAAGTAATCCAAAGGCATAGTTTAAACCAAACAGTTTCAGTGTGTTAAGAGTATTTATTTAGTTTTATTATACACTTTTTTACTATTCATGCAGTTCATTTTCTACAAATCTAGACTTTTGGGAACCATCACTTAGAAATGCTGTATTTTGAAATTTCAAATTGAAATTTGAAAATGAATAGAAATGTCACTTTTTAGCATTCAGAATAGTTATCCATTTAATGCCTTGTGAATCTAATCTAAAGCTTCAGCTTTGGGCGTTTAAAACTAAATTGTATGAAAAGCCCAAGCATTTTGTAATCCTTCACAAAAAACTTAATTGCTCAAGTGCCATTGCTATTAATGCAATGACTAAAAATCAGGGAAATCGCTAGGTAAAGCAATATTAATAGCCACAGCAACTTACCATATTTGGCTGCAAAGGCATGTAATATCCAAACGCATTTATGCACTGCAACAAGCTCTTTATTAATTTCACACAGAACTTTCTGTGATGCATATATTTAATTCCTTACAGTCATACTCTCAGACAAACTTGAACTTCAGCTTCAAGTAGATTGAGATATATTCATTACTGAGGTATATGTACTGGTACAGTATATCATGTTGGTTGTTCATTTGGATGCCTTAACCGTATTTCCATAACACATTTGGCTTTCTCACATTTTAGTCTACACTTTGAATTTCCTGTGTTTGTTTATGGGATAATTATAACATTCCTATAATGATTTCTATTCTTAAATTGCTGACATGTACTCTTGTCCTTAATTCCATTTTAACACATAATTTGTTCTGGCACTCTAATATAATTCTTTACTTAATGAACAGTATACATTATTGTACCTTCATTTTGTACTCTGTTAATTCACAAGTTATCCAAAAAAATTGTTTTCAGTGATGAAGCGGGGCCAGACTTCCAAGTAAAGTTTGAAGTGTATAGTTGCTGTACAGACCAATCTTCACCTATAACAAACACTCCTAAGAAGCTAGCCAAGAAGCTTAAGACATCCATTGGTAAAGCTACTGGAAAGAAAATCAACTCTTTGCTAGAAGAAGACAACCTTGAATCCTTTTCATTCACTGACCCAATCATACCGTAAGCTATTTTTTCTTAATTGTGTTTCTTGTAGGCTAAAATATCTTGTAGAACTTTAGGAAATTGCTAAGATACTAGTATTTCAGGATATGCCCATGTGGAATACAATTTTCATTTCAAGTGAAAATCAGAATGCAGGAGTGAATTCACATCATCTACATCAGCCTTGGGTCTTGAGGTAATACCTGTTCATGTATTTAAGGTCATCACCACACTGTTGCAAAAATCTTCTATTGTTTACAAGCTACATAATCAATTTCTTTTGTAAACAGACATGAGAAAACATACATGGTAGTAATCAGCAGGTGGAACACCACAACTGTATGCTGTGCAGTGTGGAATAGTTGGCAAATATTTTGACAGATGTTTTCAAATTGGGGTGCTTAAAGTTAGGCCCTATAATATATATAAATAGAAGTGGCCTAATTTTCAAAGGTACGCAGTACCTTCTGCTCTCTTTGACTTTAGTGGGATTTGTGGGTGCCAAGCACACTTGATATACATTAATACTGCTGTTTTAAAATCTTAATTCTTTTTAATATTAAATGGAAAAAACTATTGATGTAATGATTAGACTTTTTAAGATGGGAAAAATCTAGTAGACCCTCTAGTCCTCCTTTTGTGCAGTACTCAGTACTGTCTCTATTGAATATCTGAGTCTCTTATCTAACATATTGTGAATAGGGCTGTCTAGTAATCACAGTTAACTCATGCGACCAACTAAAAAAAAATTAATCATGATCAATCGCAGTTTTAATCATACTGTTAAACAATAGAATACCAATTGAAATGTATTAAATATTTTTGGATGTTTGTCTACATTTTCAAATGTGTTTATTTTGATTACAACACAGAATACAAAGTGTATTTATTATTATTTTTGATTATCATTTTTACAGTGCAAATATTGGTAAACAGAAGAAATAGTATTTTTCAATTCACCTCATTCAAGTACTGTAGTGCAATCTCTTTATCGTGAAAGTGCAACTTACAAACATAGATTTTTTTTGTTACATAACTGTATTCAAAAACAAAACAATGTAAAACTTTAGAGCCTATAAGTCCACTCAGTCCTACTTCTTGTTCAGCCAATTGCTAAGACAAATAAGTTTGTTTACATTTGCGAGAGATAATGCTGTCTGCTTCTTATTTACAATGTCATGTTAAAGTGAGAAGACTATAGATGTGGCATAGAATAGTTTACGGTTATAAAGTATTGCAGAACGATACAACGGAGGAGGGATTGCAACTGCTTTAAAGGACAGGGTAAAAATCAAAATTATCGGGACAGAACTGGGAGAACAATGAGTGCTGGAGGTAAAGCTGGATGAGAAGATCGATAAAACCACAATGCGAGAGAGTGCCCCACTTAGGAAAGGAAAACTCACTCAAACACAACAAGAAAGGGAAGAGACCTGTCTAGTAAGGAAGTAGGGCAGAAAGAGATCTAGGCGTCATATGGAACCGCAAGCTAAATATTGGAATGCAACAGTGGATACGTTGCCGCAAAAAAAAAA